>NC_057795.1:72563252-72595207 GCF_018294505.1 Triticum aestivum
CGTGAAGTTGGATTTCTGGGACATGTTCTAACAGAAGAGGGATTGTCAGTCGACCCTGCCAAGATAGAAGCCGTGACTGAATGGCAATCCCCGAGCAATGTGAAGGAAGTCAGAAGCTTCCTCGGACTCGCGGGATATTACCGCAAGTTCGTTGAAGGATTCTCAAGCATTGCCCGACCCATGACTCAGCTCTTGAAGAAGGACAAGAAGTTCGAATGGACGCCGAAGTGCGAAGAAAGCTTCCAGGAGCTGAAGAAGAGGCTAACCACCGCTCCAGTTCTGGCCACACCAGATATACACAAGGAGTTTGTGATATATTGTGATGCGTCAAGAATCGGACTGGGAGGTGTTCTGATGCAAGAAGGCAGAGTCGTGGCCTACCTTTCAAGGCAGCTACGACCTCACGAAGAGAACTACGCTACTCATGACCTTGAGCTAGCAGCAGTGGTTCATGCCTTGAAGACTTGGCGACATTACCTCTTGGGGAAGCGATGTGAGGTATACACGGATCACAAAAGTCTGAAGTATATTTTCACTCAGAGGGAATTGAACATGAGGCAGAGAAGATGGCTGGAGTTGATAAAGGATTATGACCTCAGTGTTCAATACCACCCTGGAAAGGCTAATGTGGTAGCAGACGCGTTGAGCAGGAAGGCTTGCTCCTTGAATGCTATGCTAAAGCACATGCTACCCGCCTTGTATGAAGAACTTGAAAGCTTCGGGTTGGAACTGGTTGCACCAGGATTCTTGGCCAGCCTCGAAGTTAAGCCTACCTTGATGGATGATATCAAGAAAGCTCAGAAGGGGCATGAGAGTATTGAAGGCATCAAGAGGAAGATCAAGGCAGGCAAAGCCTCAGGATTCTCAGAAGATGAGGAAGGAATTGTGTGGTTTGGGAATCGCATCTGCGTGCCCAACAAGGTTGAGCTCAAGAACCTGATCTTGCAAGAAGCTCATGACAGCCCATATTCCATCCACCCTGGAGGCACCAAGATGTATCAAGACCTGAAGGAAAGATTTTGGTGGCACGGGATGAAAAGGGAGATTGCCACCTATGTTGCAAAATGCGACGTATGCCAGAGAGTCAAAGCTGAGCATCAGCGACCCGCTGGATTGTTGCAACCCCTTAAGGTGCCTGAATGGAAGTGGGACAGAGTCGGGATGGACTTCATCACCGGTTTACCCAGGTCAAGCAAGGGACATGACTCAATATGGGTCATCGTTGACCATCTGACCAAGGTGGCCCACTTCATTCCTGTCAAGACGACCAACAAGGGGAACCAGTTAGCCAGTCTCTACATCAACCGAATCGTGAGCCTTCATGGTGTTCCCAAGGAGATTGTGTCAGATCGAGGAACCCAGTTCACCTCAAGGTTTTGGAAGAAATTCCAGGAGGCTATGGGGACCAAGTTGTCCTTCAGCACTGCTTTCCACCCACAGACCGGAGGTCAGACCGAGCGAGTGAATCAAATACTCGAAGACATGCTCCGAGCCTGTGTCTTAGCTTATGGAGCTAAGTGGGAAGATTGCCTCCCTTTCGCCGAGTTCTCTTACAACAACAGTTATCAGGCCAGCCTTCAGATGGCACCATTTGAAGTGTTATACGGGCGGAAGTGCCGTACACCTCTCAACTGGTCGGAGACCGGAGAAGGACTTGTCTTTGGGCCTGATATCCTTCGTGAAGCAGAAGAGCAAGTCCAGCTTGTCAGAGAGCGTCTGAAGTCTGCCAAGTCAAGGCAGAAGAGCTATGCGGACTCAAGTCGCAGAGACATAAACTTCCGAGTTGGAGACCATGTCTATCTCCGGGTCACCCCTCTCAAAGGAGCCCAGCGCTTTCATGTCAGGGGAAAGCTCGCTCCGAGATACATTGGGCCCTTCAAGATCACTGAGCGACGAGGGGAGGTGGCTTACCAGTTGGAACTTCCACCTGAACTTTCTGATGTGCACAACGTGTTCCACGTGTCACAACTCCGGAAGTGTCTCCAAGTTCCAGACAAGCCCGACCTCTACAAGGACGTCAATCATCAAGCCATTGATCTTCAACCTGATTTGACTTATCGTGAGCGGCCCATCTGCATTCTGGATGAGGCTGAACGACGCACTCGAAGCCGCACCATCAAGTACTTCAAGGTCCAATGGAGCAACCACACTGAAGCAGAAGCAACTTGGGAGCGTGAAGACTACCTTAGATCCGAATTTCCGTATCTCTTTTAAGCCTAGTTTAGGAATCTCGGGGACGAGATTCTTGTAAGGGGGGTAGGTCTGTCACACCCTGCATTTTGTAACATTTCATTTTCATTATTAAAGCATGAAAGTTTGGACCAACAAAAACTTTTTTTTGCATTATTTGGCTTTTATTTGGAGTTGGTTTCCTCTCTGTGTTTCTTTCAAGTGCTTCTTGAAGTCAACTACTCTACCCTCAAAATTCCATCTCCTTACCCCAAGCTCCTGACCAATGACCATGCCAGGTGAATAGTGCTATATAGAATTTTCTTACAAAAATAATTTGGCCAGAAAGTATTTTCTAAAATTAGTTTTCCAAAAACCCCTGAATTGAGGTTTGCACTGCAAGTACTTGATTAAGGGCAGTAAAAATCATTCCAAAAATATATTTGACTCCTATTAGATATAGGATGCCCAGGAACCACAAACCTATAATTTTAAAAATTGTTTTACTATTTTATTTAAAGGCTTTTTCTTAAGGCCAGAAATGGTCTTTAATAGGGAAAAATTATTTTATTGTTTTAAAAATATTTGACAAAATTTATGGAAACTCATAGGACATATATTGTCCATATATAAGAGTTTCAACACCTGGTCATGTTCAAAATATTGGTCAAATCCCTCTAAAACCCTTCCTGGATATTTCAAGCTTTTGAAATATTTACAAAGGAAATATTCTCCAAAAATTCCAGGAAAATTCTATCATGTCACATATGACATATTAGATGATCTTGCCAAGCCTCAGGACTTGGAGAACATGATAACACCATCAAAACCCCTCAAAACTATCTCTGTCCATTCTGAAGTTTGGTCAACTTTACAATGCCAAGTATGTCCAAATGTTCTCAAACTTGGTGGACATGCTTCATTGGTCTAATGATGCATCTGGACCAAATGGCACAGGTTGGAGAAGAGGAAGTCTTGGTCAAAGTGCCTCAAAACCCTCTCTGACCAGAATCAAGTTTGAACTACTTTGCACTACCAACTTTTTCTCCAGGACCCCAACTTTGGTGAGCCTGATCATGTGACCAAATAAGGCTACCACACCAAGTGGCACATCAAGGAGAAATGATTTACTCCACTGGATCTACACAAATCCATTTCTGCCCATTTCTAGGGTTTGCAAAAGTTGCATTGGCAACTTTGTCCAAATAAGCTCAAAATGGGTGGAAGGCCCTAAATATATGTGAAATTTCACCCCTTGGAGTATCTTGGCCAGTGGGAGTCATTAGCTTACCCAAAACTCCATCAAACACCTTCTGGCAGAATACTAAAAGGCCTATTTTTGCCACTTTCACTAATCTCCTTGAGTTCATCTTTTTGCCACAACCCCTCCTCACTCCCCTCTGTCACTTAGACACTTTTCTACCCGAGGAAGCAATGTGGAGGAAGGAGGGAATCACGTTTGTCCTCTCTGGACAACAGCTTCCCTTCTCTCTCCCAGCCTCTCTCTCTCCCCTCTGCACCCCAGAGCATCCCAGGCTCTTTCCAGGTTTTGCCCCCTTCCACTGTAGCCTCCAGACAGAAAAGGACGCGCGCGCGACGCGGAAAACCCGCGGATGCCGGCCAAAGTCGCGCTCTGGAGCGCCTGCCAGAGCGCCGACCGTTGACACCGCGCCTCCCGACCGCCTCGTGCCTTCCCATCGCGCCAGTTGATGTGTCTTGACGTCTGCGACACGCCGCCGTGCCGTCCCCATTGTCTCTCCCTCTCTCTCCCCTCCTGCAGCGCGTGCCCGACGCCGTCCGGCTCGGCCAATGGCCGGCCTCACACGCGCGGGCGCCAGAACCCTCCCCCGCTCTCTCTCCTTCTCACTGGCGCCCTACTCCATCCCCACGAGCGCCGTGGACAGCTCCAACTCCTCTCCCACGGTCTCCAGAGCCGATCCCGCGGGCGCCCGTAGGCCACGCCCACGGTGAACCGCGGCCAGCCTATATAAGGCGCTCCCGAGCCCTTCTCTTCCTCCCTGTCGCCCCTCCACACACCCAATCGGCCTCCCGCACCACTCCTTCCTCTCCAGAACCACCCGAGCTCGAGATCGAGCTCGAGCTCCGCCGCCTCGGCTCGTCGGCGTCCGCGCGGTATAGGCCTTCTCCGCCCCAGCTCTCTCTCGATCTGGAACCGCGAGGCGCCACTGATTCTTTCCCCCCTCGTTTCCCCTTGTTTTGCAGCCGGAACCGGCCGGAGCCACTGACGCCGAAGCGCCTCCGCCGCGGGACCTCGTCGCCGGCGAAGCAGGCCACTCCGGCGACCGTCTCCACCACCACCAGAACCGCGACTCGCCCCTGAGTCCGACGGTAGTCTCCGCATCCCTTCCCGTGCCCTGTACCGCCGCCGGCGAGCTCGCCGTCGCCTCTGGCCGGAGGTAGACGACGGCCGCCGTGGGGCCGGCCCGTCAGCCACACGCCCTGACGGGTGGGATCCACCCGTCAGGTTTAAAACGTGCGCGCGCGCGCGCACCGATCCGCCATCGGCCGAAGGCGTATTCAGCCTTTACGCCTTCGACGTGGCGGCCGCGTGGGCTGGGTTTCCCCCCTGGGCCTGCTGCTGCTGTGGCCTCTCTGGCCCAGTGGCACAGCACCGTTTTTCTTTTTCCTTTTCTGTATTATTTCCAAATATTCCACAGGGCAGAATATTAATCCAAATGCATTGATTCCAATTTCTAAATTCCTAGAATATTGCAACCTATTTAATGGTGCAACTTTCACTCAAATCCAACCACCTTTTCTTCTCTGTAAATATTTAAATGTGGTTTTTAGCATTTAAATAGGCCTTTGAAAATCCATAACTCCTATTTTGCTGCTCCAAAACCAAAACCAAAAGTTGTCCCCTTCCTAGCCTTCCTCTTAGTATTTTACAAAAATAAGTTGACATTTTGTGAGCACTTTGACTTTTCTGTTTTTATTATTGTCTTATTTTCCCGTTGTTTTCTTGCGACGTTAGATCCCGTGTTTGACGAGGTAGCTGAGGAAGAAGGAGGAGCAGAGCCTGAAGACTTTGAAGATCAAGCCAACCAAGGCAAGCAGCCCTTTGACCATGACTATGATACCCCTTTATATGCATGTCATTTTTAGCTCTTTATTATCGATGCATCGGAATCATGATGAGATGGTGAACCACGTGGGTTGGTTACCACGATTACTTCCTCGTTGATACTTGCAGTGTGCATGGCCCTACCTTCTTATGAGGGTTATGCCGGTGGGAGTAGATAGGATGCAAATGTAGATGCTACGCAAATGGGGTGGGTTTGTGCATGGTGAAGGAGGCAATGTGATTTCAAAAGTCTTTTCGAAAACCCCGTTGGGTGCCACCTATGCCCGAGGGAGATGATGAGATGGGTGACCACTTGATGACGAAGTGGTGTGCCAAAGAAGGTGTGTGTTGTTTTCAAAACGGATTGGTCGGAGTTGCGACCGTTATTCCAACCTTACATGCGCGACCACTCTACCCTTATATGGGAAAGGGCATTATTGAGTACCTAGACCGATACTAGCTTGGAGCCCGCATTACTAGTGACGGGGGAGAGTTGGTGCTCTCTCTTGGGACGGGGTCGTGCCAGGTAGGGCGGCCATGACTGTTTTCACAGGGCACCGGACACACCGTTGGTACCCCGTGCTTGTGGTATGTGATGAAAATGGGAGCGAGGCTCCACAACTTTATGATGTGAAATGTTCGGCACGGGGGTTACTACCAATCGAGTGGACTCCATGTTAGTATCGTCTAGGGAAAGGTAGTGATCGGGTGCTTACCCCGGGTACTTGAGGTACCGCGGGTCGTGGATGACACGGAAGTTCCCCGGATCTAGTGGGTAAAGTGTGCAACCTCTGCAGAGTGTAAAACTATTCGAATAGCCATGTCCACGGTCAAGGACAGTTGGGTAACCGCTCTTGGGCTACGTCCACTTGTTTTCAAACCCGGTGTGTGTGAGATGATGGTGTTGTCTTGGATCAAGTCAGAGGACTTGACACGATTGAGATGGGTTGGTGCCCTCTCTATTTATGATAAATGGGTTGGTGCCCCTTTCTATTTATGTTGATATCTGTGACCAGATCTTATGGTTACTTGAATTCTCTTGATGCATGCTTTATAGGATGTTGAACATGTCCTGCACTCAAAACTAGCTTTATGCAAAACTTTACCTATGTCATGCATTACTGTACCTTGAACCAAATCATGGGTTGCTTGCGAGTACATTCAAAGTACTCATTGGCTTGCCACTGGTTATTTAATTAACCAGGCATGGAAGAACCGGAGTTCGGAGAAGAGTTCTTTGGAGGCAATCATGCGAACTAGGGCGTTTTCCCAGTCAGAATGCCTGTAGGGTTAAGGCAGATGGCATGGGTTCTACTTATCGATGACGGTTTCCGCTGCTATGTTTCATTTGATGTTCAGCCCTTAAGGCTTTATCGATGTAAGACTTGACCATGTTGGTCACTATTTGTGTAAGACGGTATGTATGGATGTAAGACTCTTGTTATTCAGCTTCTGTGTGTTCAGTGAGCATTGATCTCTGGGATCACTGTACACGTGCATTCGGTGATCACGACTTGCGAGTCGGGGTCCCCACAGGCAGTTAGCTATAGAGCTATACTTTTAGGATCATAACCTCTTTATCTCTTTCGACCGACTGATCAGACCAAGTCAGTAGAACCAATGGGGGAACACTGATTGCACCCACTGGGTGTAATCCCCGAGACTACTGTTGAATATTTTGATTTGGCTGTAGTCTTCGAAATGTTACGGTTTTTCTCTTAGTCACTCGGAAGCAACCTATCTTTGATGTCTATCGACTGACCCTTCGCAGAAATCTTGCAAGCTTGTGGCTCGCTATACTGAGTTGGAAAACAAACATATCCAGCTCGACCTTGACTTGAAGCTTGTTCAGGAGAACTTTCAGAAGGCGAAGGACGAAGCGAAAGGTATGATTGGTGAGAACTTGATAACTATCCTTATCTTTCTGCCCATTCTTGATTCTGATCTCATTGTCATTTTGCAGATAAAATGAAGGAGGCTCTGAAGAAGAAGGACCACGACCTTGCCGAGGCGCAGAAGGCGGCTTTGGACAAAAGTCTCGACCCTTCACGTTTCTGGCATGGAATCGACGCAAGTCCTGCTAATGGATAGTCGATCGGATCATGGTCATCTCTCTTTCTTCTTCTAGAAGGTTGACTACGTCCTACCGGGCTTGTTCTGCTTTGTCTTCAGAGTAGAGCTCGACTCGAGGTGCATTGTGAAGCAGGTCACTCGGCAGAACTGCTTCAGCTCCATAGACCAAAAAGAATGGAGTTTGCCCAGTCGGCCGATTAGGAGTAGTCCTCAATCCCCAAAGAACTGATGGAAGTTCGTCGACCCACACGACTGCTGCGTGTTTGAGATCACGCATCAGCCGGGGTTTCAGTCCTTTGAGAATTAGGCCGTTTGCTCTTTCCGCTTGTCCATTCGACTGGGGGTGAGCGACGGAAGCGTAGTCGACTCATGTGCCTTGAGAAGCGCAAAAGGCTCTGAATTGGTCAGAATAGAAGTTTGACCCATTATCAGTGATGATGCTATGCAGAACTCCATATCTGAATATCAACTCTCTGATGAAGCTGATAGCAGTGCCGGCATCAAGATTCTTGATAGGCCTGGCTTCAATCCACTTAGTGAACTTGTTGACTGCCACCAGTACATGGGTGAAGCCGCTCCTGCCAGTTCTCAGTGGTCCAACCATATCTAATCCCCAAACAGCGAAGGGCCAGACGAGTGGAATGGTCTTCAAGGCTAAGGCGGGTTTGTGTGACATATTGGAATAGAACTGACATCCTTCACCCTTGTCGACTATCTCCTTCACCATTTCATTTGCTCTTGGCCAGTAAAACCCCGCTCGGTATGCTTTAGCCACAATGGTCCGAGAGGACGCATGATGGCCACAGGTCCCCGAGTGGATATCATCAAGAATTATCTGACCTTCTTCTGGTGTTATACATTTCTGACTGGCTCCAGTCGCGCTTTCCCTGTACAACTATCCCTTTACCACAGTAAAGGCCTTGGATCGACAGACGATCTGTCAAGCCTCTTCTTCATTCTCTGGGAGCTCTTTCCTTAGGATATACACGATGTACGGCACTGTCCAGTCGGGAGTGATGACCAAAACTTCCATGATCAGGTCGACCACATCTGGGACCTCAACTTCAGTCAGATCCGTTACACTTTTTGGCTGCGGGGCTTCTTCGGTGAAAGGATCCTCTTGAACTGATGGTGTGTGGATGTGTTCCAAAAACACATTACTGGGAATGGCTTCTTTCTTAGAACCTATTTTTGCCAAATCACCAGTCGCTTGATTTTTCAGTCAGGGTATATGATGAAGCTCTAACCCCTCGAATTTCTTCTCTAGCTTTCTCACTGCATTGCAATAACCAGTCATGGCCGGACTTCTGACGACCCACTCCTTCATCACTTGGTTCACCACCAAATCTGAGTCGCCGTAGACCATGAGGCGACGGATGCCGAGTGAAATGGCCATACGCAACCCATACAGAAGTGCTTCGTATTCTTCTTCGTTATTGGAGGAATCAAAGTGAATCTGGAGCACATATCTGAGCTTATCTCCTCAGGGGGACACCAACACTACCCCAGCACCGGAACCATTCAGCATCTTAGATCCATCGAAGAACATGGTCCAGTGCTCCGACTGCACTTGAGTCGGCAGTTGCTGTTCCGTCCACTCGGCGATGAAATCTGCTATTGCTTGGGACATGATGGCTTTCTTTGCCTCAAACTTGATATCTAGGGGAAGGAGTTCAATCGCCCATTTTGCCACTCGACCAGTTGCATCTCTGTTGTGCAGAATCTCTTACAATGGAGCGTCGCTAACGACTATAATAGAATGGTCAGAGAAGTAATGAGCAACCTTCTTCGTGGTCATATAAATCCCATATACAAGCTTCTGATAATGAGGGTATCTTTGCTTTGATGGGGTCAAAACTTCAGAAATATAATATACTGGGCGCTAAACTTTAAAGGCTTTTCCTTCTTCCCGCTCGACCGTAAGTACTGTACTGACGACTTGTCCTGTGGCTGCAATGTAAAGCAGCAAAAGCTCTTTGCTGATTGGGGCAACAAGCACTAGCTGGGTGGAGACCAGGGCTTTTAGCTCTGCAAACGCTGCATCAGCTTCAGGAGTCCACTCGAACTTGTCTGACTTCTTCATCAGTCGGTAAAGAGGCAATGCCTTTTCACCGAGACAAGAGATGAATCGACTTAAAGCGGCCAAGCAACCAGTAAGCTTCTGGACATCGTGCACTCGCACAGGGCGTTTCATTTGGAGTATAGTACCAACTTTATCTGGATTGGCGTCGATTCCTCGTTCGGAAACGAGAAAACCGAGTAACTTTCCGCCAGGAACTCCGAATGTGCACTTTGATGGATTAAGCTTGATATCGTACCTCCGGAGGTTGGCAAATGTTTCAGCAAGGTCAGTCAACAGGTCGGAACCTTTCCGTGACTTGACCACAATATCATCCATGTAAGCTTCCACATTCTGACTGACCTGAGTGAGCAAACACTTCTGAATCATCCTCATGAACGTGGCTCTGGCATTCTTGAGGCCGAATGGCATGGTGACATAACAGAAGCACCCAAATGGAGTGATGAAAGCTGTTTTGATCTCATCGGGTCCATACAGACGGATCTGATGGTAACCGGAATAGGCGTCTAAAAAAGATAGGCGCTCACATACCGCGGTCGAATCGACTATTTGGTCGATCCGGGGGAGAGTAAAATGATCTTTCGGGCAGGCCCGATTGATATGTTTGAAGTCGATGCACATGCGAAGTGACTTGTCCTTCTTGGGGACCATGACAAAATTGGCGAGCCACTCAGAGTGGTAAATCTCTCGGATAAACTCCGCTGCTAAGAGCCGAGCAACCTCCTCGCCAATGGCCTTTCTTTTCTGGACGGCGGACCATCGAAGATGTTCCTTGAAAGGTTTCACTTTTGAGTCAACTCGTAGGCGGTGCTCAGCCAGCCCCCTGGGAACACCCGGCATGTCTGAAGGCTTCCATGCGAAGATGTCCCAGTTCTCACAGAGGAACTGGATGAGCGCTTCTTCCGATTTGGAGTCGAGTGTTGTAGAGATATGAGTCAGAGCAGCACTGGGGTCGGTCGGGTGAATGTGAATCGGTTTCGTCTCACCGGACGACTGAAACGCTGATTTCGTAGCGGGCTTCTTGGCTCGCAACAAATCACTCGGGTCTATAGTTTTCTGGTATTCCTGCAGCTCTACCACTGCCATCTGAGCATCGGCGATCTTTGAGCCTTTCTGAAAGCACTCTTCCGCCTTCTTTCGATTGCCAGTAATAGTGATCACACCTTTGGGACCAGGCATCTTCAATTTAAGGTACACATAACATGGTCGAGCCATGAAACGTGCATAAGCTGGCCTGCCCAAAATAGCGTGATAAGCACTCTGGAAATCCACAACTTCAAACGTCAAATTTTCTTTGCGGTAATTCTTGGAATCGCTGAAAACCACATCAAGAGCAATTTGGCCGAGTGACTCAGCCTTCTTTCCAGGAATGATTCCATGGAAAATCATGTTGCTGGTACTGAGTCTGGACATCGGAATACCCATCCCTTTCAACGTCTCTGCACATATAGTATATTCAAGCCACTACCACCATCCATCAAAACTTTAGTCAGTCGAGTGCCTTCGACGACTAGGTCGACCACCAGAGCTTGCCTCCCAGGGGTGGCTATGTGTGTCGGGTGATCAGACTGGTCGAACGTGATGGCAGTCTGAGACCACTTCAGATAACTGGGTGTCACCGGAGCAACCATATTCACTTCTCGGTTGATAACTTTCAATCGACTTTTGCTTTCAACGTCAGCAAAAATCATCAGGGTGGAATTGACCTGGGGATATCCATCATCACTTTCTTCTTTGTCCTCAACTTTGTCCGACTCCTTTTCCTTATCATTGGGATGTTTCCCCTGGAATTGCTGGATCAAGAGCCTACACTATCGAGTGGTATGTTTTGGGTAAATGAGTTTACCCTCCCCATCTTTCTTCGTGTGGATGTGGCACGGCAAATCCAACACATCATTCCCTTCCTTGTCCTTCACCTTCTTAGGGTTCCAAGACCCTTTGGGCTTCCCTTTAAACTTTCCTTGAGTCACGGCCAAGGCTTCTCCAGGAGCAGCTGGCTCGGCTTTCCGCTTCTGCTTCCGACTGGAGTTCCCTCCTCCGGTTTCGTGGGTGACTAACTTGTGCTTGACACTCAGGAGCCGATCCTCTTCTTCACCATTGGCATACTTGGTGGCGATCTCCATCACTCGACTCAGAGACATGTCTCCGGTTCGACCGAATTTCAGGTTTATCTCTCTGTACTTAATGCCTTCCTTGAAGGCACAGACTGCCTGGTGATCAGATACATTTTCTACCGTGTGATGCAATGTGATCCATCTCTAGATGTAATCCCTCAAAGTTTCATTCGACTTCTGCACACAAGGTTGCAGCTCTGTCAACCCTACTAGTCGCTTGCAAGTTCCTTCAAATGTTTTGACAAACACTCAGGCAAGATCTTCCCAAGTGTAAATGCTGCTGGGTGCTAACTGATTTAACCATGCTCTGGCCGAGCCCTCCAACATAAGAGGCAGGTGTTTCATGACCAGTTCATCATTGCCGCCGCCAATCTAAACAGCCACTCGGTAGTCCTCAAGCCAAGTGTCAGGCTTGGACTCACCGGTCAAGTTACTGACTCCAGTCGCCAACCTGAAGTTGGGAGGGACCACCGCGGCCCTGATGGCTCTGTTGAAACACTCTGGTCCTGAGACATGTACTCTGCTGCTGGTGGGTACATCTCTGTCGTGACCTTCTCGGTGAGTTCTGTTCCTGTCGACCAAACCTTGAACGATAATGGATCTCGCATCAAATCCTGGTTCCCTGGGGTCGACTGGAATCCTTCGCCCAACACTGTGATGGCGTCTGTCATCCTGCTGTCGAGGCGCGTATGATCCACCCCTTGGGGGAGGGGTGGTCACTCGATGTCGATCATCACGATCGAGTCGGTGATCATACTGCTCACAGTTCTGGTACTGATCACGCCGGTCTCCACGTCCCTCACGCCTCGGGGGTGATCTTGGGTTGTGAGCCGACTGGACTGTATTTGCAGCGACGAATCAGCTGTGAATCCTATTCTGCAACTGCGATATAGCTGAATTCTGATCTCCTGTTGCCCGGAGTAGTGCTTTGATCTGTAACAAGCCTCTGCCAACCTTTGACTAGGAAGGCTGAATTGACTCTGCTATACGGGTTGCAGCTGCTAAATTCTGAATCGGAGTTCGATATACCTGAGTCGGTGGTAGAAAGAGTTGACATCGACTGGATTCTGGAACCCGTTGTCGTACACGCTCGTCGAGTGCTCACTGAAGGTTCTCCAATCGAGTGCGCTCAGCCAAGTTGGCCAAGCGCGCGTCCTCTAAGGCACGAGCCTCGGGGGTTTCTCCAATGATAGGAGTGTCCAACGCATCCATGTTCCGGCGGCGAAGTTCTTCCCTCTGCAGCGAAGTGAGGGGCTCGGGGAGATACTCTTCATGGGCATGCGACGAATCGCCTCCGCCGTCGCCCCCGTCGGTGCGGGGAAAACCGGCAGGACTGCATGGTCCATCGACCATCAGAACCTCCACCGCTGGATCACTGTTGTCGCACTCGGATGCAGTCTCTGCGGAGCCAGTTGACAGGTCGAACAGGCAATAGAGAGATTCGTCGGGCTCGATTGCCGCGACATGGGGGGTGGCCGACTAGCGAGCCACCGCGTGCCTCACCCACCGCTGAAGCCTCGACCGACCGGAGCGCTTGCGCCGGCGGGAAACAGGGAGGGAGGACGACACAGGGGTCGACCGATACTGGGTCGACGGTTGCCGCAGGAGGACGCCGCGGACGCACGCGCGAAAGTGCGTGGCTCCGTGGACAGGGAGCGCATCGATGTCGAGCGGAGCCTCCTGAAGCCAAGCGGAGTCGTCGGCGATGAACGTGAGTGCACCGAGACAGATCTCGCGGCCCTCAACCAGAGCTCCGCCTGAAACCATGATGAAGAAGATCGGAAAAATCTCAACTTCTCCAATAAGTCGCTAAGACACCTGCCCCATGGTGGGCGCCAACTGTCGTGGTTCTAAGTCTGACAGTAGTGTAGGGGGGTAGGAATGGAGAGGCAAGATCCTAGCTATGGAATAGTTGTATACGTAAGGGATTTACGAGTTCAGGCCCTTCTCGGAGGAAGTAACAGCCCTACGTCTCGGAGCCCGGAGGCGGTCGACTGGATTATGTGTGTATGAGTTACAAGGGTGTGAACCCTTTACACTGAGGAGGGGGGTGGCTTATATAGAGTTCACCAGACCCCTCCGGCCCTCAGTTATGTAGGGTTTAAAGTACATTAAGATCGGGTGTTACTGTTAACGCTACAAATAAAGTGCCATGATGACCATAAAAGCTACTTACTGACCGACCGTTTGCGTGCAGAGTGACTTTAGATCTCCTGGCTGTCGAGTGGTTGGCTTCACGGTCGAGTGTCTTCGAGTCCGTCGAGTGGAACGCTCCTGAGTTGATTGACAGGTGGTTTCTTCCAGAGATGTCCTAGGGTAGGGTAGTTTCGACAGGTCCATGACCCTACCCTAGGTACATAGCTTCATCACACGTCGCCCGCCGTGTGCCACCTCCCCCCTTTCCCTCGATATCTCCCCACGGCTATAAGTAGCCCTCCCGAGCCCCTCGCAGTCCCCAAGCCTCCCGCGGCTCCCTTCCCCTCGCCTCGGAGCTCTCCACCCCCCTCCCCATTTCCATGGACGTCGCATCGGTCTTCTCTGGTTCTGGCGACCAGGGCATCCCCTCGCCATTCCTCCTCCACCACCGTATCCCCCATGCTCCGGCGAGTCTCCCCGTGGCCTCAGCATCTCCGTTCCCCCACCATAGCCCCATCCTCGCTGGAGGCCGAAGCTCCTCTCCGCCGTGGGCCGTGCAGCTCCCTCCCTAGTGTTCCTCGACAGAAGCTAGCACCACCCCGAGGTGCCAATCGTCGTCCCAAGCATTTTGGTAGGTCGCCCGTCGCCTGCCATGGCCGGACGTGCCGGCAAGCGCCATCGGGGAGGGTGTCTCCCCTCGGCCCAGCGCACGTCGAGCGGGAGAAGAAGGAAGCGGCCCGGCTAGCGCGTTGACCTGGCCAGACTGGCCAAGCGGGCCCCACAGCCCCACCTGTCAGCGGCCCTGGCGCCTGACCCCGCCTCTGCCCCTTTGACCCTGTCCACGCCACATCACTTAAGTGGAGGCGCCATCTGCGAAGCCGTTTTCCTTATTCGAAGGCGTATTTCAGAAAAGACGCGTCTGTTTAAAACTGCCAGGGACCTGTTTGTAGAAGTATTTTTACAGATTAGTCCCTTAGTTTTAAACACCCGTATCTTTTTACCTGTAACTCCGATTGAGGTAAATCCAATGCCCACGTTTTTGTTCCGTCGAGCCCGTTCTGATGAGATCATTTTCAATATGGTTTAACATATTGAAAATGACCATTTTGCCTTTGTCTGAAAACAGCCCCTCCAAGAGAGAACTGTTTCCGGCAAATTTTTCCGCGATCGTTTCTAACTTCTTCCCGGAGTATTTGTCGACCCCCAGGCAAGCCAACCTCTTATCATGATCCCCGAACTTGCATGTTGACTTTGCTTGCACCTTATGTGTGTGTAGTTGCAGTTGTTGCTTATCGTTTTATCTGCAGTTATTCCGTTATGGTTACCATGCATGTCTGTGTGTTCATGCTATCTCTTGCCATGATAATTAGAATGTTGTTATTGATGATGCCATGTCACTACTCTAATTTATTTTCATGTCATCGTTATAAAATGCTATGATGATGGTAATGTGCCGTGGATATGTTAGTACTTGGTATTGTCATGTTCTTTATGTTGTAAGTGTTCACTTGAGAAGCTTGATGTTTTGTTAAAGCATTTGTATGATGCATGTTCGTTGTTGCATACATGTTCATGATGACGGAGAAGGAATTAAAATGACTTAACAATAACAACCTCCTCCGTCATCGATGGGATCCAGTCATAGTGCCTGTCAGTGTCAAAACCGGCGGATCTCGGGTAGGGGGTCCTGAACTATGCGTCTAGGCGGATGGTAACAAGAGACAAGGGACACGATGTTTTTACCTAGGTTTGGGCCCTCTCGATGGAGGTAAACCCTACTCCTGCTTGATTAATATTGATGATATGGGTAGTACAAGAGTGGATCTACCACGAGATCAGAGAGGCTAAACCCTAGAAGCTAGCCTATGGTATGATTGTTGTTTGTCCTATGGACTAAAACTCTCTGGTTTATATAGACACCGCAGAGGGCTAGGGTTACACAGAGTCAGTTACAATGGGAGGAGATCTTCATATCGTATCGCCAAGCTTGCCTTCCACGCCAAGGAAAGTCCCATCCGAACACAGGACGGAGTCTTCAATCTTGTATCTTCATAGTCCGGGAGTTCGGCCAAAGGTCATAGTCCGGCCATCCGTACACCCCCTAATCCAGGACTCCCTCTGTAGCCCCTGAACCAGGAATCAATGACGACTAGTCCGGCCCGCAAGTTGTCTTCGGCATTGCAAGGCGGGTTCCTCCTCCGAATACTTCATAGAAGATGTTGAACACCAAGATAGTGTCTGGCTCTGCAAAATAAGTTCCACATGCCACCATAGAGAGAATAACATTTGCACCAATCTAATCTGCTGACGTATTCTGCAGTGTGACATCACGCCATGGCCGGGCTTTTATTCATTTTACTGTCCCACCTCAGCGCATTTAGCGACGCGGTTTCCTTGGCACGTCTTGTCAAAGCAGAGATCGTGTCCCCTTATTCCGGGATTCTCATCAATACGGACGTGGGTAACCCAACCGCGCCATTAACCGCGGCGCTTGGGAGATAAGCGAGTTTCATTAGGCCGGTGGGGGCTCGTAATTTTGGCTGCCCATATAAGGGGATAAGAATCCGCCCTTTCCATTCACACCTTCTTCCTCCTTTGCTTATTCGTCCCTGCGCGCTCGAGCTCCAACTCCCAAGCCCGCACTTCCCACCTCAACCTTCTCCGATCATGTCCGGAGCGGGAGGTATATGGATGGCTTCCTCCATCACGGAGGGGCAAATCAAAAAGCTGAGGAAGGCCGGATACCTGTCTGACGACATCGCGCACCGGCTTCCAGATGTGGGGCAACTCATCCCCACCCCCAGGCCCCATGAGAGGGTTGTTTTTCTTCCCCATTTCCTCCACGGACCGGGTTTTCCTCTTCATCCGTTCGTCCGAGGGCTCATGTTCTATTACGGCCTGGACTTCCACGATCTGGCTCCGAACTTCATCCTCAACATCTCGGCGTTCATCGTCGTGTGCGAGGCCTTCCTCCTCATCCAGCCTCATTTTGGCCTATGGCTGAAGATCTTTAGCATCAAGCCGAAGGTCGTGGGCGGCCGCCAAGCGGAGTGCGGAGGTGCCATGGTGGGCAAGATAGCCAACGTTACATGGCTCGAGGGCGCCTTCGTAGAGAGTATCAAAGGGTGGCAATCGGGGTGGTTCTATATCACCGAGCCGCGTGACCCAGCATGGGCAGCGCCCCCCGAATTCCGATCTGGCATCCCCACACGGCTCACATCTTGGAAAGATATGGGCCTGTCATGGGGTAATTCGGCGGAAGTGATAGGACTTCAAACCTTCATCAAAGACCTGATCGGCAGGAAGGTTAAACTTGTCACCGTAGTCCAGGTCATGCTCTTCCGCCGGATTCTCCCGTGTCAACGACGGGTTTTCAGCCTGTGGGAGTTCGACCCGGCCCAGCACCAGACTCTGTCTTGGCTCTTCGACACAAAGCACGAGGATGCCTGGACGGTGCTATTCAAGAGTTCTGAGGTCTCCCCACCCGTCACCGAGGATCGCGGATTCTGCGCCAAGTGCCAAGCCTGCACGGTGAGCTTAATTTTCCCTTTACGGGGTATTTGTTTTTCATAGATTTGATTCTATGCGGGATCTAAACTCCCATCTCTTTAGCAGGATCGGCAGAAGAAGGCCAGACAGATCGACTGTCCGGCTCCCTTGCCCGAAGATCCAGCGGACGCTCGCTTAACGAAGCTACTGGTTCCGGCACCTCACGTGGTGCCGGAGAAGAAGGCCAAGAAGAAGGCCACGGGGACTCGAAAGAGCTCCCGGCGCCTGGTGGTGTTGGATTCATCGCCCGACAACCCCGACGCACCCTCCGTCTCCGATGACGAGGAGGAGGAAGAAGAAGAAGATGCCTATCCCCCTCCAACGGGGAGAGGAAAGAAAAGAAAGGCCGCCCCAACTGGGGAGGCCGGGGTGTCCAAGAAGGGGAAGACCCTTCTGCCGGACTACGCCTCCGATGCCGAAGACGGCGGGGAGGAATGGCCATCCAGGGTCAAGCCCCTGGCAAAATCGTAAGCATCCGGATATTCGAATAACTTATGGCACTTCTCCGTTATTTGGCATTTTCTGACGCTGAATTTGGTCATACAGTCCGCCCAAGGCTCAGCTCGACGATTCGACGAGCGGCTCCTTGGATTCGTCGGATGTGAACAGTGCTTCACTTCCGACGGCCTCCTCCCCTCTCCCTACGGACGACGCCGAGGTGGACTCCCGAAAGGGACTAAACCAGGAGGAGGTGGTCCTGGAGGCGCCTCAAGGCGACCTCCCGGACTCCAGGCCAAAAGGGGGTAAGGCCCCCGAGGGATGTAAGTCCGGCCCCGGGCCGGACACTGCTCTGGAACCACCAATGGTTCCAGAGTCCGACAGGCGGCGCCTTCATAAGAAGGGCAAGCCTACGACACCGGCGACCTCCGTCCATCCGGAGGCGCCGGACAATTTGCAGGAGGTGCTTAATGGCGCCTCCATCGACGAGGAACACCGCACTGTTATGAGTGCGGTGATTTAGATGGTTCAGTCCGCCAAGAGCGGGCTGACAGAAGCCTGTACAAGCCTATTAATAGGCTTTGAGGTATGTGTTAAAAAACATATAAAAAATGTTACCGCATAGACAGTAGCCCCTGATGCTCAATTCGGCGTTCGGAAAGATAGTAGCATTTGTATGATGCATGTTCGTTGTTGCATACATGTTCATGATGACGAAGAAGGAATTAAAATGACTTAACAATAACAACCTCCTCCGTCATCGATGGGATCCAGTCATAGTGCCTGTCGGTGTCAAAATCGGTGGATCTCGGGTAGGGGGTCCCGAACTGTGCGTCTAGGCGGATGGTAACAGGAGACAAGGGACACGATGTTTTTACCTAGGTTCGGGCCCTCTCGATGGAGGTAAAACCCTACTCCTGCTTGATTAATATTGATGATATGGGTAGTACAAGAGTGGATCTACCACGAGATCAGAGAGGCTAAACCCTAGAAGCTAGCCTATGGTATGATTGTTGTTTGTCCTACGGACTAAAACTCTCCGGTTTATATAGACACTGGAGAGGGCTAGGGTTACACAGAGTCGGTTACAATGGGAGGAGATCTTCATATCGTATCGCCAAGCTTGCCTTCCACGCCAAGGGAAGTCCCATCCGAACACGGGACGGAGTCTTCAATCTTGTATCTTCATAGTCTGGGAGTCCGGCCAAAGGTCATAGTCCGGCCATCCGTACACCCCCTAATCCAGAACTCCCTTAGTAGCCCCTGAACCAGGCTTCAATGACGACTAGTCCGGCCCGCAAGTTGTCTTCGGCATTGCAAGGTGGGTTCCTCCTCCGAATACTTCATAGAATATGTTGAACACCAAGATAGTGTCCAGCTCTGCAAAATAAGTTCCACATGCCACCATAGAGAGAATAACATTTGCACCAATCTAATCTGCTGACGTATTCCGCAGCGTGACATCACGCCACGGCTGGGCTTTTATTCATTTTACTGTCCCACCTCAGCGCATTTAGCGACGCAGTATCCTTGGCACATCTTGTCAAAGCAGAGATCGTGTCCCCTTATTCCAGGATTCTCATCAATACGGGCGTGGGTAACCCAACCGCGCCATTAACCGCGGCGCTTGGGAGATAAGCGAGTTTCATTAGGCCGGTGGGGCTCGTAATTTTGGCCGCCCATATAAGGGGATAAGAATCCGCCCTTTCCATTCAGGCCTTCTTCCTCCTTTGCTTATTCGTCCCTGCATGCTCGAGCTCCAACGCCCAAGCCCGCACTTCCCACCTCAACCTTCTCCGATCATGTCCGGAGCGGGAGGTAGATGGATGGCCTCCTCCATCACGGAGGGGCAAATCAAAAAGCTGAGGAAGGCCGGATACCTGTCTGACGACATCGCGCACCGGCTTCCAGATGTGGGGCAACTCATCCCCACCCCCAGGCCCCATGAGAGGGTTGTTTTTCTTCCCCATTTCCTCCACGGACTGGGTTTTCCTCTTCATCCGTTCGTTCGGGGGCTCATGTTCTATTATGGCATGGACTTCCACGATCTGGCTCCGAACTTCATCCTCAACATCTCGGCGTTCATTGTCGTGTGCGAGGCCTTCCTCCTCATCCAGCCTCATTTTGGCCTATGGCTGAAGATCTTTAGCGGCAAGCCGAAGGTCGTGGGCGGCCGCCAAGCGGAGTGCGGAGGTGCCATGGTGGGCAAGATAGCCAACGTTACATGGCTCGAGGGCGCCTTCGTAGAGACTATCAAAGGGTGGCAATCGGGGTGGTTCTATATCACCGAGCCACGTGACCCAGAATGGGTAGCGCCCCCCGAATTCCTATCTGGCATCCCCACATGGCTCACATCTTGGAAAGATATGGGCCTGTCATGGGGTAATTCGGCGGAAGTGACCGGAGTTCAAACCTTCATCAAAGACCTGATCGGCAGGAAGGTTAAACTTGTCGCCGTAGTCCAGGTCATGCTCTTCCGCCGGATTCTCCCGTGTCAACGATGGGTTTTCAGCCTATGGGAGTTCGACCCGGCCCAGCACCAGACTCTGTCTCGGCTCTTTGACACAAAGCACGAGGATGCCTGGAAGGTGCTATTCAAGAGTTCCGAGGTCTCCCCGCCCGTCACCGAGGATCGCGGATTCTGCGCCAAGCGCCAAGCCAGCACGATGAGCTTAATTTTCCCTTTACGGGGTATTTGTTTTTCATAGATTTGATTCTATGCGGGATCTAAACTCCCATCTATTTAGCAGGATTGGCGGAAGAAGGCCAGACAGATCGACTGTCCGGCTCCCTTGCCCGAAGACCCAGCCGACGCTCGCTTAACGAAGCTGCTGGTTCCGGCACCTCACGTGGTGCTGGACAAGAAGGCCAAGAAGAAGGCCACGGGGACTCAAAAGAGCTCCCAGCGCCTGTTTGTGTCGGATTCATCGCCCGACAACCCCGACGCACCCTCCGTCTCCGAAGACGAGGAGGATGAAGAAGAAGAAGATGCCTATCCCCCTCCAACGGGGGGAGGAAAGAAAAGAAAGGCCGCCCCAACTGGGGAGGCCGGAGTGTCCAAGAAGGGGAAGACCCTTCTGCCGGACTACACCTCCGATGCCGAAGACGGCGGGGAGGAATGGCCATCGAGGGTCAAGCCCCTGACAAAATCATAAGCATCCAGATATTCGAATAACTTATGGCACTTCTCCGTTATTTGGCATTTTCTGACGCCGAATTTGGTCATACAGTCCGCCCAAGGCTTAGCTCGACGATTCGACGAGCGGCTCCTTGGATTCGTCGGATGTGAACAGTGCTTCACTTCCGACGGCCTCCTCCCCTCTCCCTACGGATGACGCTGAGGTGGACTCCCGAAAGGGACTAAACCAGGAGGAGGTGGTCCTAGAGGAGCCTCAAGGCGACCTCCCGGACTCCAGGCCAAAAGGGGGTAAGGCCCCCGAGGGATCGAAGTCCGGCCCCGGGCCGGACACTGCTTTGGAACCATCAATGGTTCGAGAGTCCGACAGGCAGCGCCTTCATAAGAAGGGCAAGCCTATGACGCGGGCGACCTCCGTCCATCCAGAGGCGCCGGACAATTTGCTGGAGGTGCTTAATGGCGCCTCCATCGACGAGGAACACCGCACTGTTATGAGTGCGGTGATTCAGAAGGTTCAGTCCGCCAAGAGCGGGCTGACAGAAGCCTGTATAAGCCTGTTAACAGGCTTTGAGGTATGTGTTAAAAAACATATAAAAAATGTTACCGCATAGACAGTAGCCCCTGATGCTCAGTTCGGCGTTCGGAAAGAAAAGCCGAGCTGAGGATCTAAAAAGATATACGCAGGAGTCTAATAAAAATATGTCAATATGGGAATGCAGGCTACGCTACTGACCTCTGCCGCACTGACTGCGGAGGTCAATGCCTTGAAGGAGAACCTCGAGCGGTCCGAGAACGAGTTCGGCCGTGCCAAGAAGCAGCTCGAGGACAAGGAGGGTATGTAATACCACATGTAAATGTATATAGAAATACTTGGTTGCAAATAATGATAGGACCAACTTAAATGTTGTAGGGGCCACAGCCGAGGTGGCGACCCTGAAGGAGGCGGTCTCTAAGGCCGAAAACAGTGCGGCCCTGGAGCGCACCGAGCGAGAGAAGCAGGAGGCGTGGGTGGCGGCGGTGCGGCAAGAGCTCCAGGCTCTCGTGGAAAAACACGAGAGTTTGGAGCGTGACTCGAAGACTCCAGAGTCTGAGCTCGCCTTGGCTCTTGAGGGTGCCAAAAACGCTAAGGCCAAAGCCCAGAAGGCTCTCCAGGAGATCGAGGCGATCAAGAAGATAGCGGCGGGTAAGGCATTCTTTTATGCAAAGCAAGAATATAAAAGTTAATTGTCTGCTACTTACCCGAATCCAGAGCTCTCCAAGAGCGTTCGCTGATCTGCCCCATAGTGTGTCTGATGCCGCCGCATACTACCGAGCCGAAGAGGGGAGCTCGACGGAAAAAGTGTTCTGGTCACAGTATGCTGAGGCCGAACATCCGGTGCCCCTGAGCGACCAGCTGAAGCAGCTGGTCGAGCTCCACAAGGTGGCCGAACAGGCCATGAAGGGCCTCATAACTTGGCTGTGGCCTGGAGAAGCCATGCCTGGGAGCTACTTCGGTCTGGTGTGGCGGCTGGTGGACGTGTGTCCATGGATTGAGGTCGTCAAGCGCTCCGTCTGTATCGAAGGTGCGAGTCGGGCCCTTGCCCATGCTAAAGTGCACTGGGGCAAGCTGGACGCTGAGAAGCTTTTGACGGACGCACCACCGTCGGGCAAGGAGCATCGCACGCCCGAGATGTATTATAAGGGCATCCTGAAGGGTGCTCGCCGTATAGCGGACGAATGCTCCAAAGATGTAATTTTTGAGTAGGCTCGCACCTGTTATCATGTACGCTGAAAACTTTGTTCATATGCGTTAAGCAACGCTTGTTAATTTAAAATATTACCTTCTGTGCGGCCGTTTATCAAATCTGAGAGATGCAAGTCGTCGGCTTCGACCCCCATGCCACGAGTGCTGGGGTGTTTGGGATAAACCTGAGCGCTCTTGTTCCCATTCTTAGCTCCATCTAGGAAGGCGCTCAGCACAACAAACCAGGCCATCGGACTTATAATGCTTTATCACTCTCACTTAGCCATAGAATTCTATAATTTTAAATTTCGGCAAAGCCCCTAGTATTCGGAAGACCAAGTTCGGGGCGCTATCCACGCCTAGGCCGGATAAGTCCGGTTCCATGCTCTAAGCAGCATAAATCTTTAAGGACTCGAAAAACCTCACGAACAGCGACAGGTCTCTCGCACTATCATGATGGTCAGTTTTAGATTTCTCTACTGAGGTGTTAACCCAGCTCAACTAGGGCACAATCGCAGTAGTTCTCCCAGTGCTACCTTAGCCAACATTTCGGAACGTAAGGTACCAAAACATGGGAGCCGGGCAAACCCAACTATTGCCAAAGACATGATTCGGAGCCGATGCATATAGTGCTATAAGTTCGGGGTGCCGCACTCATGAGAGTGTTCGGTCTTCTCACACCATGTTATGGGGTGCTTAAGCCCCTGGTGTATTGGCCGTACCAAAGTGTACGGTTGCAGAATGTCATGACTGAACATATTTGTATATATAAAAAATATATGAGTACAATAATAGATAAGAGCTATGTATTGTTTATTAAAAAAGGGCTGCTGCGAAAGCAGAACGATACAAGTAGTGCGATAAGCAAGAGATGGGATTATTTGACATGTCCCCCTCCAGGGGCAAGCTGCGGGATTTTAAGTAAAACAGGTATTAAGCTCGTTATAGAGACCACCTGGACATTTGACGCGGCTTGTTTTCTCCCTGGCTGTTGCATCGTATGTTCGGCGAGTGTGTTGCCGGACAGGCCTTCCGAATAGTTGGGTCCTAAAAGTGTATAAAAAGGAAACGGCGGAATAGGGAGCCCCTTAGTGCGGTTGAGCCGCATTCTGGGCGTGCCATAGTTGTGCCCCTCCCCTTATTCCCATGGTATCTCTAAGGCGTAATTATGTACGCGTGGTACCGATATCACCATCTGGCGAGGGATGGGGTTGGGGCCGCACTGCTATGCTTGCTCGGAACGTGCCTGTCAGATTTGTTGTAGGTTACTTCAGGCTTGCTTGACGTTGTCCGGACGTTTGACACCTGGGTTGGACGATTGCCTTGAGAGGCTACTCTGTACTTCCACTGCCAGCGCCGCCGTGTGCTCCTCCATTCGGAGAGAGCGTTCGGTGTTGCCATTTACCATGATGACTCCGCGAGGTCCTGGCATCTTGAGCTTGATATATGCATAGTGCGGCACCGCATTGAATTTTGCAAATGCGGTTCGTCCGAGCAGGGCGTGATAACCACTGTGGAATGGGACTATGTCGAAGATTAACTCTTCACTTTGGAAATTGTCCGGGGATCCGAAGACCACTTCGAGTGTAACCGAGCCTGTACAGCTGGCTTCTACACCTGGTATGACGCCTTTAAAGGTTGTCTTTGTGGGTTTAATCCTTGAGGGATCGATACCCATTTTTTGCACTGTATCCTAATAAAGCAGGTTCAAGCTGTTGCCGCCGTCCATTAGGACTCTGGTGAGGTGAAATCCATCGATAATTGGGTCTAGGACCAATGCGGCGAATCCGCCGTGACGGATGCTAGTGGGGTGGTCCCTTCGATCAAAAGTGATTGGGCAGGAGGACCATGGGTTGAACTTTGGGGCGACTGGCTCCAACGCATAGATGTCCTTGAGAGCACGCTTCCGCTCCCTTTTGGGGATGTGGGTTGCGTATATCATGTTCGCCGTCTGCACTTGCGGGGGGAATCCCTTCTGTCCTCTGTTGTTCGGCGGCTGGGGCTCCTCCTCGTCATTGCTACGCAGCCCCTTGTCTCTGGTTTCGGCACTGAACTTGCCTGCTTGCTTGAACACCCAACAATCCCTGTTGGTGTGGTTGGCTGGTTGTTCGGGGGTGCCGTGTATCTGGCACGAGCGGTCAAGTATCCGGTCTAAGTTGGATGGGCCCGGAGGGTTTCTTTTGAATGGCTTCTTCCGCTGACCGGGTTTAGAGCCTCTAAATCCGGCGTTGACTGTCGTACCCTCAGTATTGTCGCCGTTAATGCGGCGCTTGTGCTTGTTGCAACATGACCTGCCATTGTTGTCCTTGGTATCCGAATTACCAGGGCTCTTGGTTATGTTATTGCTACGAGCTAGCCAGCTGTCTTCGCCCGCGCACAAGCGGGTCATGAGTGTCATGAGGGCTGCCATAGATTTTGGCTTTTCCTGTCCTAGGTGCCGGGTAAGCCATTCGTCTCGGATGTTGTGCCTGAAGGCAGCAAGGGCCTCGGCGTCCGAACAGTCGACTATTTGATTTTTCTTAGTTAGGAACCGTGTCCAGAATTGCCTGGCCGATTCCTCTGGCTGCTGGATTATGTGGCTTAGGTCATCGGCGTCTGGTGGTCGCACATAAGTGCCCTGGAAGTTGTCAAGGAATGCGGATTCCAGGTCCTCCCAGCAACTAATTGACTCTGCTGGCAGGCTGTTAAGCCAATGTCGAGCTGGTCCTTTAAGCTTGAGCGGGAGGTATTTGATGGCATGTAGATCATCACCACGGGCCATGTGGATATGAAGGAGATAATCCTCGATCCATACCGCAGGATCTGTTGTGCCATCGTATGATTCGATGTTCACGGGTTTAAAGCCCTCGAGGATTTGATGATCCATTACTTCGTCTGTGAAGCATATTGGGTGTGTGGCGCCCCTGTATTGGGCTATATCACGACGCAGCTCAGATGAGCTTGGTCTGTTGTATTTGGCCTGGCCGTACTTATCATGTCCGGTGTGACGGCTGGCGTCACGTGAAGCAGGGCGCCCATGCGATCCGTAGATCGATCTTGCTTGCTTTGCTTTGTTCTCCAATATGTCTCGCAGGTCTGTTGCCTCTCCCCGTACTATGGTATGTTTTGAGCGGTGCCGGGGTGTGGCTTGGGTCGAGGGCCTGAAGGCCTCTCTGTCGCGGCCACGGGGTGGCCGATCGGGCACATCGTACGCTGGTGATGTAGGTTTAGTTGCTTCCTCCTCAAGTTGGGGTAGCAGCCTGCGCTTTGGGTAGCTCTTGGAGGGGCTCTCGAGTTTATACTCTTCGGCCGCCAGGACTTCGGTCCATCTGTCGGCTAGTAAGTCTTGGTCATCTCTAAGCTACTGCTGTTTTTTCTTGGGCCTGCTTGTCGTGGCCATAAGCCTGCGTTTGAAACGCTCTTGTTCGACGGGATCCTCTGGCACGACGAATTCGTCGTTGTTGAGGCTTGCCTCGTCTTCGGAGGGAGGCATATAGTTGTCGTCCTCAACCTCTCTGTCGGCCGCTCTCTCATGAGGGCTGGCTCCTTCGTCCTCCTGCACCGAATCCTGTTGGAGGGGGTTATCTTCGGCACTGTCCGGCATGTTGTTATCTCCGGTGCCGGAATCGCCATTTTTGCTTTGGCGGGACTTAGAGCGGCGCCGCTGACGTCTGTGCTTGGGTTGCTTCTTGGAGGGGTCATCCTCCGTTTTTTCCTCGCCATCCCCTGCTTTGGGGGTGTCCACCATGTATATGTCATATGATGAGGTGGCTTTCCAGTTCCCTATAGATGCTGGTTCTTGGTCGTCTCCTTCATCGGCGTCCATACCATCTATATATTCAGAGTCAAAGTCGAGCATGTCGGTTAAATCGTCGATAGTGGCTATGAAGTGGGTGGTGGGTGGGCCTCGAATTTCTTCGTCGTCCGTATCCCAACCATGCTGACCGTAATCCGGACAGGGCTCTCCTGACAAAGAGAGAGACTTTAGTGAATTCAGGATATCGCCAAAGGGCGAGTGTTGAAAGACGTCCGCGGCGGTGAACTCCATGATCGGAGCCCAATCGGGTTCGATCGGAAGGGGTGCGGAAGATTCGGAGTCCGGAACGGAGTCCGGCACCTTGGAGTCACGGGCCTTGCAAAGGACTAGGCTAGTATTCGGTTGTATCGCCATAGAGATTGTGGCTCCTGGGGCGGCGTCTAATCGTCCGTCCCTGGTTAGCGCAGTCAGCTCCGGGCTAATGGTCAGAGCGGACACCTGGGCAGCGCTCTGGGCGCTGTCCGGAGGCAGAGCTAGATCATGCCCATCGAGACAGTGCGGCATGCTCGGTCGCGGCTCGAATCCGTCGAAGATCAAGTCCCCGCGGATATCGACCGTGTAGTTTAAGCTTCCAAACCTGACCTGATGGCCAGGGGCGTAGCTTTCGATCTTCTCCAGATGGCCAAGCGAGTTGGCCCGCAGTGCGAAGCCGCCGAATACGAAGATCTGTCCGAGGAGAAAAGTCTCACCCTGGACCGCGTCGTGATTGATGATCGAAGAAGCCATCGGGCCTAAAGGTGACGACACAGAGGAACTCTCAATGAGAGCACCAATGTCGGTGTCAAAACCGGCGGATCTCGGGTAGGGGGTCCCGAACTGTGCGTCTAGGCGGATGGTAACAGGAGACAAGGGACACGTTGTTTTTACCCAGGTTCGGGCCCTCTCGATGGAGGTAAAACCCTACTCCTTCTTGATTAATATTGATAATATGGGTAGTACAAGAGTGGATCTACCACGAGATCAGAGAGGCTAAACCCTAGAAGCTAGCCTATGGTATGATTGTTGTTTGTCCTACGGACTAAAACTCTCTGGTTTATATAGACACCGGAGAGGGCTAGGGTTACACAGAGTCGGTTACAATGGGAGGAGATCTTCATATCGTATCGCCAAGCTTGCCTTCCACGCCATGGAAAGTCCCATCCGGACACGGGGCGGAGTCTTCAATCTTGTATCTTCATAGTCTAGGAGTCCAGCCAAAGGTCATAGTCCGGCCATCCGGACACCCCCTAATCCAAGACTCCCTCAGTGCCGCCAAATTGAAAATTTTCCAGTGCAACAACATTTGATAGTATGGGACGGCCCTAATGCGGTCTATTGTCGTGCCTCTTGCCGGTGCCTCCAACGAGGGAAGGTTATGGGCGTGCGCTACCTTGATCAGGTAGGCGGACATAAGCCTTGTGTGCCCGGTTTTTATTTGATTTTGTGCGAGGGTCCCGGAGTGGATCGGGCCACGACGGTGGTCGTTGTGTCTGGAGGTAGACACGGGGCCACCCATGACTTAGCCCAGAGGGGAGTGAGTCGGAGTGGTCGGGAGAGTGTCATGGAAGTAGATCGGTTTTGTCGGAACACCGTTGGTCCACCCGAATGGGAGTGCGAGGCCATGGGTTCCGTAGTGTGGGTACAGTGCGCTACCTCTGCAGAGTGTATTTAAACTATCGATACCCGCGTCCTCGGTCATGGGCACAAATTCGTAGTAGGGTACACTATCGGGTCTTGGTCGAAATGGAGGATAAACCTGAAATAATTAAGTTGATTAATGTGGTTGTGATCGTCGTAAGGATCACGGGGCAGTTGTTGGTCGGGTTGTGATCGCCGTAAGGAACACGGGCCAGTCGTTGGTCGGGTTGTGATCGCCGTAAGGATCACAAGTTTGTCTTTGTTGGTGATCAGGAAATGAGGTGATCACCATTGGTAAGAGAGTCTGAGGGACTCAATGCACAAGTTTGGTGGCATCGCATGAGTAATATGTTTGCATTTCAAGAACCATCATAGAATATGAGATGGTTGCATACGGTTAACATGCTATGTCTGCATTTGATATGATTGGTAGTTTATTTTTAGCATAGTTTCGTGATGCCAGGCCATGCTTTGATGGATATGATTAAGATGATATGCTATGTTTTGTTGTTGCCATGTTAGAAATAAATTTGTTATGACATGTTGTTGCCATGCTAGTAGATGCCATGATGTTAGTTTGATTTATGTTTTCGGTTGATATTATGCCATGCTTAGTTTCTGATATGAGCTAGATTGTTGCAGATGCTTGGTTCTTGCTTTGTCTTCTGCTTGTTTGGATGCTATGTATTTGGTTGTCTTGCAAATACATTCAATGTACTGACTTGGCGTGCCATGCCAGTTTTGTAGGTCGTTCACTTGTTCCGTCGTGCTAGGCCATAATCTTGCCAGTCCTGTGAGTTGTGGAGCCCAACCAGAGTGTTATGCTGCCAAGACTTCCGCCGCCATTATAATAGACTTCCGCTGCCATGTAAATAGCCTTAGGGCTATGCCAGAATATTATATTCATCGCTGATGTAATTATATACACATGTATTTGATGAATATTCTTGTACCTGGAATGCTGTATCATGGACCTGTCGTGCGTCAGGTGTTATCCTGGGCTGACGTGCGAAGGCCCCCTGCTCCACGCGGATCAGGGTGCCACAGGGCTTGGTATCAGAGCAGCCAGGCTGGCATAGATTATCCTAGCATTAGATCACCGCCACCATCAACCCGTATTAACCCTAAGGGATTTGACCCATCCCTGGTGTCCGGCATGGCCACTGTTAATCAAGAGGTGGCGCAGTCGAGACCGACACGTCCTCACCCCGCTGTCCCCGCCTAGTTATCTATGAAACGTGCAGCAATCATATCCTTTCTGGTCAGCCGCACCGCTTTCTCCTAGGCCATTAAGGGAAAGGGGCCACGCCATGCGGCCCTGTCCCGCGTAGCTGTCTATAAATGCCCTTTCCGCTAGCCGTATCGCTCGCTCCTTGGTCCGCCATGTCCCTGCAGAGAAGCTTAGCTAGTAGCTCCCCAGCCATGGCTAGCAGCTCCAAAACTCCAACGTATTACACCCCCCCCTATGCCATCAACCACCCTGGCTTTCCACTCCTTCTTGCCGAGATGCTTACCAAAGCATTTGGCGGTAAGACTAGCCCCAATTACCTAGTGTTCCAATCGACACCCGTTCCTCACCTTCATCGCTTTGCTGCAAGGGTGCACATCAGCCTAGGCCCTGCAGAAGATGTCCAGCCTTTGGTTTTACAAGGTAGAGCCATGCCTACCTCTGGTTTAGCCATTCAAGCTGCTGCTGTGGAGCCTATCCTACACCTCCGAACCAACTTCCCGCATGTAGCAACAAGGCGGGAGTTCTGCTTTTTTCCCACTGTGTCAAATGCAGTAATGCAGCCTTCTTCCGTTAGCCAAGGAGATGATCCTGCAATCACTCGCCTGGTGCAATACATCACTGCCCAAGGGATGTTGATTTCAATGTTGCTTGCCGAGTTTAGAGCCATGGACAATAATGTGGTACGAGTCATCAAGGAAGCTTACCGTGAGGGTCGTAAGTTTGCGTCTCAAGTTGTTGGCACAACGCCATCCGAACTAGTGCTATCCTCTCAACCTGTGCTATGGCCTAAGCCAAACATCATCACCCTCGACAAGTATCTTCTCCGGATTCATCAGCTGCATTTTCCTGGAGCAATTTCAGCCCCACCGCCCCAACCCATAGAAGTGTCAGACAATGAAGATGGAGATTGGCTCAGTCTTCGTCCTCCCGGAGAGCCGCAGCAAGGCCAGTCTTCTGCCTGACTTCAGTCACGCAGTCAGTGGTTCCTGCTAGTCGATCGGTCTGTCGTTTTATCCCCGATATGAGGATAGAACCATGTATCCCGGAGTGAGTAGTTTCGTTTAGCGCGTAGTGCGTCTGTGCTTGTTGTATGCTAGTATTGTTGTAACCCGTATGCTGTGTTATTTGTCTGCTTGCTTTTGTTTGTGTGTTTGTTTTTGCTTGTCTCTCTGTCAAACAGAAATGTTTGACAGGGTTGGCAATGTGTGCTAACAAGATTTTAATCAGTAGAACACATACACTAAAAACAGCATTGACTCATTTTGAGTCTCTAATAAAATACGCGCTGATGTAGGTATATGTATACCAGGAGTACATATACCCACTAGCATTAAAACACCATAGTGTGATTTGTCTGGTGTGTTTTTCCGTTGCCTGTTTATTGCATCTGTTTGTTTGTTTAGATTTTACTGCATACTACACGCATACTCGGTTCACCCATGAATACAATTAAGCAGTACTCGGGGGAATGCAAAGTCACATATCCCTCTCTATCTGTGCGTACCCCGTGTGCCAGATTTTCCTAAACCCAGAACCTCAAAGAGACCATTTTCATCTGGCCATTTCTCGTCCCCGATTCTTTTTCATGAACCTAATTGTGTTTCTGGAGAAATACTGCCAGCTTTATTTCTCGCAATCCATTACAGCTCCCCGATACAGATTTCAACTCTGATTCTACCTCGACACCTACATTCCATGGAGCAATCCGCAAAAAATTTCCCGTTCCGTAAACTAATTCCTGAGTTGGCATAGCCACCTCACCTGCATCCGAACCCATCATCCACACCATCACTGCCTTGCGTGGCACCGCAAGTCACCACCACCGCTCCACCACAGCACGCGATTACTCCGCCGGCGCGAAGCGACGGAGAACCAAGCGTGCCGGAGGACCACCCCGTGCACCATCTTCTTCCACACCTCGAGCCACCAGCCGTGCATTGTCTCAAGCCCGCTAGTTCCTGATGAGAATCACCAGGAGGATCGACGTGCCGATTAGCGTGCCCAGCAGTGCCGTGAGGAACAGTCGTAGTGCCACCAAGAACACATCCTCGTCGAAGGAGCTCAGCTTGATCTTGCTCAAACCGAAGAGGTAGTAGAGTGGCATTGTGTTTGTGTGTTGGAAGCAAGTCGTGCTGCCGTTTTTATAGCCCAACCCCAGAGTACGGTGAGCAGAGTCCAGGAAAATCGCTCGTCGCCCGATCACCAGCGTCCAGGTGGCGAATACACGAGCAGTGCCGACAAGGCGCTGGCTCGCGATGTGAGTGCTCGCTGCACTGGCGCCATGCACGCCGCGCACTATGGCACTAGGGTCCTCACCGCCCTAGGCGCTGCGCCAAACCGCACACGAAGCAGCAGCACGGGAGAAGCAGCTAGCTAGAGGTAGAAGAAGGAGGCTCCCAGTGGGGCCTGGACCCACGTGTCAGCAGGTGAGTCCACTATTCACTGGGTGCATCTAGCAATTTTTCGAGAGTTTGATCTCGAGTGCCCCTATTCATGGATATAACTGTGTTTTCCCATATCTCCCCCTGGGTGTACCAATTATCAGTGCCCCAACTCGTTCGAATTCGACCAAAGGGATAAAAAATTTAACCCAGAGATTTTTTTCCCGGAATGGTTATCTTTTCTTTGTGCTGTAACCCTAGGAATCTCGAGGACGAGATTCTTTTAAGGGGGGGAAGGTTTGTAACAGCCCCAAAACTGGGTTATCAATTTTTGTGCTGTTATTTCTTCCTGGCACTCATTTTTCAAAATCTTTCTCCTGAGTTTTGCTGATGACTCTGAGATTTCTTGTCATTTCCAACCTTTCAA
>NC_057795.1:72628238-72711474 GCF_018294505.1 Triticum aestivum
TAAAACTGCCAGAGACCTGTTTGTAGAAGTATTTTTACAAATTAGTCCCTGAGTTTTAAACGCCCGTATCTTTTTACCCGTAACTCCGATTGACGTAAATCCAAGGCCCACATTTTCGTTTTGTCAAGCTCGTTCTGATGAGATAATTTTCACTATGGTTCGACATATTGAAAATGACCATTTTGCCTTTGTCCAAAAACAGCCCCTCCGAGAGAGAACTATTTCCGGCAAATATTTTCGCGGTCGTTTCTCACTTCTTCCCAGAGTTTTTGTCGACCCCCGGGCAAGCCAACCTCTTATCATGAGCCCCAAACTTGCATGTTGATTTTGCTTGCACCTTGTGTGTGTGTAGTTGCAGTTGTTGCTTATCGTTTTATTTGTAGTTATTCCGTTATGCTTACCATGCATGACTGTGTTTTCATGCTATCTCTTGCCATGATAATTAGAATATTGTTATTGATGATGCCATGTCACTACTCTAATTTATTTTTATGTCATCGTTATAAAATGCTATGATGATGGTAATGCACTGTGGATATGTTAGTACTTCGTATTGTCATGTTCTTTATGTTGTAAGTGTTCACTTGAGAAGCTCGATGTTTTGTTAAAGCATTTGTATGATGTATGCTCATTATTGCATTCATGTTCATGATGATGGAGAAGGAATTAAAATGACTTAATAATAACAACCTCCTCCGTCATTGATGGGATCGAGTCATAGTGCCGTCAAATCGAACTTTTTCCAGTGCAACCACATTTGCCAGTATGGGACGGCCCTAATGCGGTCTATTGTCGTGCCTGTCACCGGTGCCTCTAATGAGGGAAGGTTATGGGTGTGCGCTACCCTGATCAGGTAGGCGGACATAAGCCCTGTGTGCCCGGTTTTGATTTGATTTTGCGTGAGGGTCCCGGAGTGGATTGGGCCACGACGGTGGTCGTTGTGTCTGGAGGTAGACACGGGGCCACCCATGACTTAGCCCAGAGGGGAGTGAGTCGGAGTGGCCGGGAGAGTGTGATGGCAGTAGATCGTTTTTGTCGGAACACCGTTGGTCCACCCGAATGGGAGTGCGAGGCCATGGGTTCCGTAGTGTGGGTACAGTGCGCTACCTCTGCAGATTGTATTTAAACTATCTATAGCCGCGTCCTCGGTCATGGGCACAAGTTCGTAGTAGGGTACACTATCGGGTCTTGGTCGAAATGGAGGATAAACCTGAAATAATTAAGTTGATTAATGTGGTTGTGATTGCAGTAAGGATCACGGGCCAGTTGTTGGTCGGGTTGTGATCGCCGTAAGGATCATGGGCCGGTCGTTGGTCGGGTTGTGATCGCCGTAAGGATCACAAGTTTGTCTCTGTTGGTGATCAGGAAATGAGGTGATCACCGTTGGTAAGAGAGTCCGAGGGACTCAGTGCACTAGTTTGGTGGCATCGCATGAGTAATATGTTTGCATTTAAAGAACCGTCATAGAATATGAGATGGTTGCATACAGTTAACATGCTATGTCTGCATTTCATATGATTGGTAGTTTATTTTCAGCATAGTTTCGTGATGCTAGGCCATGCTTTGATGGATATGATTAAGATGATATGCTATGTTTTGTTGTTGCCATGTTAGAAATAAATTTGCTATGCCATGTTGTTGCCATGCTAGTAGATGCCATGATGTTAGTTTGATTTATGTTTTCGGTTCATATTATGCCATGCTTAGTTTCTGATATGAGCTAGATTGTTGCAGACGCTTGGTTCTTGCTTTGTCTTCTACTTGTTTGGACGCTATGTATTTGGTTGTCTTGCAAGTACATTCAATGTACTGACCTAGCGTGCCATGCCAGTTTTGTAGGTCGTTCACTTGTTCCATCGTGCTAGGCCATAATCTTGCCAGTCATGTGAGTTGTGGAGCCCAGCTAGAGTGTTATGCTACCAAGACTTCCGCCGCCATTATAATAGACTTTCGCTGCCATGTAAATAGCCTTAGGGCTATGCCAGAAGATTATATTCATCACTGATGTAATTATATACACATGTGTTTGATGAATATTCTTGTACCTGGAATGTTGTATCATGGACCTGTCGTGCGTCAGGTGTTATCCTGGGCTGACGTGCGAAGGCCCCTTGCTCCATGCGGATCGGGGTGCCACACAATTCATCTTTATCATTAGGAACAACAGTAATACCTCCCTTCTTAGGGACACAATGGATAGGACTTACCCACTAACTACCAGCAACATGATAAATTATACCTGCCTCCAGAAGCTTTAATATTTCATTTCTTACCACTTCTTTCATCTTAGGATTTAACGGTCGTTGGTGATCAACAACCGGTTTAGCGTCTTTCTCCAATTTTATTTTGTGCTGGCATGGAGTGGGGCTAATGCCCTTAAGATCATCAAGAGTATGTCCAATAGCAGCACAGTGCTTCTTCAGAGTTTTCAATAATTTCTCTTCTTCATGCTCTGAAAGGTTAGCACTAATAATAACATGATATATTTTCTTTTCATCAAGATAGGCATATTTAAGAGTATCATGTAATAGTTTAAGCTCAAATATGGGATCACCCTTGGGTGGAGGAGGATCCCCTAGGATTTCAACATGCAAGTTGTGTTTCAATAAAGGTCCCTGTTTAAAAGAATACTTCATCTATTTCCCTCTTTTCATTCATAAACATATCATTTTCATGGTCTAGCAAATATTGTTCTGAAGGATCATTAGGAGGCACGGCAATAGAAGCAAGACTAATAATTTCATCTTTACTAGGAAGTTCTTTATCATGGGGTTGTCTATGAAATTTAGCAAAATTAAAATCATGAGACATATCCCCTAAACCAACAGTAACAATATCCATTTCGCAGTCTATCCTAGCATTAACAGTATTCAAGAAGGGTCTACCAAATATAATGGGGCAAAATTCATCTTGTGGGGAACCAAGAACAAGAAAATTAGTAGGATATTCAACTTTCCCACACAATACTTCAACATCTCTAACAATCCCAATTGGTGAAATAGTATCTCTATTGGCAAGCTTAATTGTAACATCAATATCCTCTATCTTGGTAGGTGCAATATCATGCATAATTTCTTTGTATAAGGAATGAGGTATTGCACTTGCACTAGCACCCATATCACGTAAGCCATGATAACAATGATCTCCTATTTTAACAGAAACAACAGGCATGCCAACAACAGGTCTATGTTTACCTTTAGTATCGGGTCTAGCAATTCTAGCAGCTTCATCACAGAAGTAAATAACATGTCCATCAATATTATCGACCAAGAGATCCTTACCATAGCAATACTAGGTTCAACTTTAATTTGCTCAGAGGTTGTAGGTGTTCTAGTTTTACTCTTATGAACCACAGTTCAAGCTTTAGCGTGATCCTTTAGTCTAACAGGGAAGGGTGGTTTCTCAATATAAGCGGTAGGAAAAATAGGATCAACATTATAAGTGATAGTCTTTTCTTCAACTTTAATAGGTTCTACTACTTTTACTTCAATGGGAGGATGATATTTAAACCACTTCTCCTTAGGGAGATCAACATGAGTACAAAATGATTCATAGAAAGAAGCTACATCTCAGAGTCAAGTCCATATTTAGTGCTAAATTCATGAAAAGCATCTGTATCCATAAAATATTTAACACAATAAAAGTTAGGTGTTATACCTGACTCCTTACCTTCGTTGAGATCCAATCTTCAGAGTTGCGTTTAATTCTTTCCAATAAATCCCATTTGAATTCAATAGTCTTTGTCATAAAAGAACCAGTACAAGAAGTATCGAGCATGGAGCGATTGTTGAGAGAAAGCCGAGCATAAAAAATTGGAATAATAATTTCTCTTGAGAGCTCATGATTGGGGCATGAATATAACATTGACTTAAGCCTCCCCCAAACTTGAGCGATACTTTCTCCTTCGCAAGGCCAAAAATTATATATATAATTACGATCACGATGAACCAGAAGCATAGGATAAAACTTCTCATGAAATTCCAATTTCAATCGGTTGTAGTTCCATGATCCAATATCATCACATAGCCTAAACCATGTCAATGCCTTTCCCTTCAAAGATAAAGGGAAGACCTTCTTGTTGATAACATCCTTGGCCATACCTGCAAGCTTAAATAATCCGCAAACTTCATCCACATAGATTAGGTGCATATCAGGATGTAATGTTCCATCTCCTGTAAAAGGATTAGCTAGCAGTTTCTCTATCATACCCGAAGGAATTTCAAAGTAAACATTTTAAGTAGATTCGGTAGGTTGAGGAGCAACTCTTTGCTATACTGGTTGGGGTGAAGATACCCCGAAAAAGCCCCTCAAAGGATTATTTTCCATAGTAACAAGTGACTGTAAATTTTAGCACACTATATAAATTTTTCCTTACCAAATTCCACCTACCAAAGGCTCTACACTCCCCGGCAACGGCGCCAGAAAAGTGTATTGATGACCCACAAGTATAGGGGATCTATCGTAGTCCTTTCAATAAGTAAGAGTGTCAAACCCAACGAGGAGCAGAAGGAAATGACAAGCGGTTTTCAGTAAGGTATTCTCTGCAAGCACTAAAATTATCGGTAACAGATAGTTTTGTGATAAGGTAATTCGTAACGAGTAACAAGTAAAAAAAGTAAACAAGGTGCAGCAAGGTGGCCCAATCCTTTTTGTAGCAAAGGACAAGCCTGGATAAACTCTTATATGAAGGAAAATGCTCCCGAGGACACATGGGAATTATCGTCAAGCTAGTTTTCATCATGCTCATGTGATTCGCATCCGTTACTTTGATAATTTGATATGTGGGTGGACCCGTGCTTGGGTACTGCCCTTCCTTGGATAAGCATCCCACTTATGATTAACCCCTCTCGCAAGCATCCGCAACTACCAAAGAAGAATTAAGGTAAACCTAACCATAGCATGAAACATATGGATCCAAATCAGCCCGTTACGAAGCAACACATAAACTAGGGTTTAAGCTTATGTCACTCTAGAAACCCATCATCTACTTATTACTTCCCAATGCCTTCCCCTATGCCCAAATAATGGCGAAGTGTCATGTAGTCGACATTCACATAACACCACTAGAGGAAAGATAACATACATCTCATCAAAATATCGAACGAATACCAAATTCACATGACTACTTATAACAAGACTTCTCCCAGGTCCTCAGGAACAAGTGTAACTACTCACAAATCATATTCATGTTCATAATCAGAGGGGTATTAATATGCATAAAGGATCTGAACATATGATCTTCCACAGAATAAACCAACTAGCATCAACTACAAGGAGTAATCAACACTACTAGCAACCCACAAGTACCAATCTAAGGTTTTGAGACAAAGATCGGAGACAAGAGATGAACTATGGTTTGAGAGGAGATGGTGTTGGTGAAGCTGTTGATGGATATTGACCCCCTCCCGATGAGAAGATCGATGGTGATGATGATGGTGACGATTTCCACCTCTCTCAGCGATGTTTCCCTGGCAGAACAGCTCCGCCAGAGCCCTAGATTAGTTCCGCCAAGGTTCCGCCTCGAGACGGCGGTGCTTCATCCCAAAAGCTTTCTTATGATTTTTTCCAGGGCAAAAGACACCTTATACCAGAAGATGGGCATCGGGGGGCTTCCAGGTGGCCCACGAGCTAGGGGGCGCGCCCACCCACCCTCGTGGCCAGGGTGTGGGCCCCTTCTGTTGATTCTTTCGCCAGTATTTTTTATGAATTCCAAAAATTGCCTCCGTTAAGTTTCAGGACTTTTGGAGTTGTGCATTATAGGTCTCTAATATTTGCTCCTTTTCCAGCCTAGAATTCCAGCTGCCGGCATTCTCCCTCTTCATGTAAACCTTGTAAAATAAGAGAGAAAATGCATAAGTATTGTGACATAATGTGTAGTAACAGCCCATAATGCAATAAATATCGATATAAAAGCATGATGCAAAATGAACGTATTGGCATTCACATTAAATAAGGCACCAACTAAATCCGTTGAGACGACACCGTATGAAGTATGGTATGGCAAGAAATCAAAGTTGTCGTTTCTTAAAGTTTGGGGTTGCGATGCTTATGTAAAAAGGCTTCAGCCTGATAAGCTTGAACCCAAATCGGAGAAGTGCGTCTTCATAGGATACCCAAAAGAAACTGTTGGGTACACCTTCTACCATAGATCCGAAGGCAAGATCTTTGTTGCTAAGAATGGATCCATTCTAGAGAAGGAGTTTCTCTCGAGAGAAGTGAGTGGGAGGAAAGTAGAACTTGATGAGGTAATTGTACCTTCTCTCGAATTGGAAAGTAGCTCATCAGGGAAATATGTTCCCGTGATACCTACATCATCTAGAGAGGAAGCTAATGATGATGATCATGAAACTTCCGATCAAGTTACTACAAGACCTTGTAGGTCGAACATAACACGTTCCAGAGTGGTATAGTAACCCTGTTCTGGAAGTCATTTTACTAGACCATGACGAACCTATGAACTACGAAGAAGTGATGATGAGCCCAGATTCTAATAAATGGCTTGAGGCATGAAATCTGAGATAGGATCCATGTATGATAACAAAGTGTGAAATTTGGTTGACTTGCCCGATGATCGGCGAGCCATAGAGAATAAATGGATCTTCAAGAATAAGACTGGCATTGATGGTAATATTACTATCTACAAAGCTCGACTTGTCGCGAAAGGTTTTCGACAAGTTCAAGGAGTTGACTACGATGAGACTTTCTCACCCGTAGTGATGCTTAAGTCTGTCTGAATCATGTTAGCAATTGCCGCAATTTATGATTATGAAATCTGGCAATGATTATAAAATCTGGCAAATGGACGTCAAAGTTCAATTCCTTAATGGATTTCATAAAGAAGAGTTGTATATGATGCAACCAGAAGGTTTTGTCGATCCTAAAGGTGCTAACAATGTGTGCAAGCTCCAGCGATCCATCTATGGACTGGTGCAAGCATCTCGGAGTTGGAATATACGCTTTGATGAGGTGATCAAAGCATATGCTTTTATACAAACTTTCGGAGAAGCCTGTATTTACAAGAAAGTGAGTGGGAGCTCTGTAGCATTTCTAATATTATATGTGGATGACATATTGTTGATTGGAAATGATGTAAAATTTCTAGATAGCATAAAAGGATACTTGTAATAGCTTTTCAATGAAAGACCTCGATGAAGCTACTTATATATTGGGCATCAAGGTCTATAGAGATAGATCAAGACGCTTGATTGGACTTTCACAAAGCACATACCTTGATAAAGTTTTGAAAAAGTTCAAAATGGATCAGTCAAAGAAAGGGTTCTTGCCTGTGTTACAAGGTGTGAAGTTGAGTCAGACTCAATGCCCGACCACTTCAGAAGATAGAGAGAAAATGAAAGTCATTCCCTGTGCCTCAGCCTTAGGTTCTATCATGTATACTATGTTGTGTACCAGACCTGATGTGTGCCTTGCTATAAGTTTAGTAGGGAGGTACCAAAGTAATCCAAGAGTGGATCACTGGACAGCGGTCAAGAACATCCTAAAGTACCTGAAAAGGACTAAGGATATGTTTCTCTTTTATGGAGGTGACAAAGAGCTCGTCGTAAATGGTTACGTCGATGCTAGCTTTGACACTGATCCGGATGACTCTAAGTCACAAACCGGATACGTATTTATATTGAATGGTGGAGCTGTAAGTTGGTGCAGTTCCAAGCAAAGCGTCGTGGCGGGATCTACGTGTGAAGCGGAGTACATAGCTACTTCGGAAGCAGCAAATGAAGGAGTCTGGATGAAGGAGTTCATATCCGATCTAGGTGTAATACCTAGTGCATTGGGTCCAATGAAAATCTTTTGTGACAATACTGGAGCAATTGCCTTAGCGAAGGAATCCAGATTTCACAAAATAACCAAACACATCAAGAGACGCTTCAATTCCTTTCATGATCAAGTCAAGGAGGGAGACATAGAGATTTGCAAAATACATACGGATCTGAATGTGGCAAACTCATTGACTAAGCCTCTTCCACGAGCAAAACATGATCAGCACCAAGACTCCATGGGTGTTAGAATCATTACAATGTAATCTAGATTATTGACTCTAGTGCATGTGGGATACTGAAGGAAATATGCCCTAGAGGCAATAATAAAGTTGATATTTTATATTTCCTTATGTCATGATAAATGTTTGTTATTCATGCTACAGTTGTATTAATCGGAAACTAGATACATGTGTGGATACATAGACAAAACACTGTGTCCCTAGTAAGCCTCTACTAGACTAGCCTGTTAATCAAAGATGGTTAAGTTTCCTGACCATGGACACGTGTTGTCATTTGATGAATGCGATCACATCATTAGGTGAATGATGTAATGGACAAGACCCATCTGTTAGCTTAGCATATTGATCGTTCAGTTTTATTGCTATTGCTTTCTTCATGTCATATGCATATTCCTTTGACTATGAGATTATGCAACTCCCGGATACCGGAGGAATACCTTGTGTGATATCAAACATCACAACATACCTGGGTGATTATAAAGATGCTCTACGGGTATCTCCGAAGGTGTTTGTTGGGTTGGCATAGATCGAGATTAGGATTTTTCACTCTGTGTATCGGAGAGGTATCTCAGGGCCCTCTCGGTAATACACATCATAAGAAGCCTTGCAAGCAAAGTGACTAATGAGTTAGTTGCGGGATGATGTATTATGGAACAATTAAAGATACTTACCGGTAACGAAATTGAACTACGTATGTAGATATTGTGACGCCCCTGATTCAATCATACACTAATCATACACGCAAATGTGTACGATCAAGATCAGGGACTCACGGGAAGATATCATAACACAACTCTAGACACAATTAAAATAATACAAGCTTTATATTACAAGCCAGGGGCCTCGAGGGCTCGAATACATAAGCTCGAAATTAAATGAGTCAGCGGAAGCAACAATATCTGAGTACAGACATAAGTTAAACAAGATTGCCTTAGGAAGGCAAGCACAAAAGCAACATGATCGAAAAGGCAAGGCCTCCTGCCTGGGAGCCTCCTAACTACTCCTGGTCGTCAGTGGCCTCCACGTAGTAGTAGGCACCCTCGGGTTTGTAGTAGTCATCGTCGAAGGTGGCATATGGCTCCTGGACTCCGTCATCTGGTTGCGTCATCCGACAAGAATGGAAAAGGGGGGAAAATAGGGAGCAAAGCAACCATGACTACTCATCCAAAGTACTCGCAAGCAAGGATCTACACTACATATGCATCAGTGTCAATTGAAATGAGCTGTATCTGTGGACTGAACTACAGAATACCAGAAGAGAAGGGGGAAAGCTAGTCCTATCGAAGACTAGCATCTTCTGGAAACCACCATCTTGCAGCAACATGAGGGAGTATGGTAGTATAACATAAGTCATATTTATTTTGTTGTATCAATGCTCCGGGATCCTTTCTCGACTCCCGAAGCAACATATCCAAATCATGCCTCAGCATCCAGTTCTAGTTGTATCGATCAGGATACAACAACGAGTGTCCATTACCGTAGGACAGGCTAACGATAGATATTTTCTTCCCTGCAGGGGTGCACCAACTTACCCACCACGCTCAATTAACTCCGGCCGGACACACTTTCCTGGGTCATGCCCGTACTCGGCCAAACAATACGCCGCAACCTGACCTAGGCTTAATAGAGAGGTCAGCACGCCGGACTAACCCTATGCCCCCAGGGGTCATGGGCCATCACCCTGGGAACTCTTGCACGTTGCGAACGCGGCCGGTGAGCAGACCTAGCTACCTCCATAAAAAGGCAGGTGCTTATGCAGTCCAACCCTGCGCGCGCCACTCAGTCGCTGCGTCTATTCAGAACGCCCATACTATGCCCACATGATGGTTAGTGCTATCAGGCCATAGGCCCCTCGGATCAAATTTCCAAATCGTAGTGGATTAGGAACGCGCGGTAACCAGCAAAGACTCATGAAAGATTTGACCCCGTCGCCCCGTCTCGAGGACTTGCGGCAAGGGCTAAGAATGCCCGTCCACGCCTCGTAATTATCTCGCGGGCACCTTCCAGGTCAACCAGACTACACATCACTCGCAATTAAGCTCGCGCGGGTACCCCTCAGGGCTGACCGGTCTTTAGTAACATGTTTCAGTGTAAGGTCATAGTAGCCATAGTAACTGTGTGTCTAACACCAAGGGGAACCCTGAGGAACCACGCTCGATGGATTCCACTTGATGTACTCATCAAGGTGAATGTAAGAGGAACCACCCTCGAGGTTCACACTTGAGGGGTTACACGATAGAGTAGTATCGGAAGTGGTTAAGGAGGAAATCACCCTAGATGACCACGACCGAATAGCTACACTACAGAGATCTCATCAGGAGTAATGTATGAGGTTCCACCATCGGCACTCGATGGTAACTCTGCAGAGTCGAGCAACAAAAGGGGCATGATGTGATGTGAGGTGTCAGGCTCTGGTCGTCGATCACGTTGATCAAGTCGTCCATGATGAAGCAGGGGAAACAAGGACCAGGGGTCACTGATGGATCACTAACCAACCTAGACTAAGCAGTTTAGGATAAGCATGTAAGGTAACAATAAGCAGGTTACAAAAGCAGGCAATGCATCAGAATAGGAGCAATCAATTATAGTAGCAAAATCTAATGCAAGCATGAGAGAATGGAATGGGCGATATCGGGATGATCAAAGGGGAGGCTTGCCTGGAAGCCCTATCGTAAATGAACAAGGGTCGTCGGAGACGTAGTCGATCATAGGGGCAGCATCGGTCTTGGTGTCTACCGGAGAAAAGAGGGGGGAGAAAAAATAAATATAAAGCAAACATAGCATCATAAAGCATAACATGGCAATAAGCTGCGTCGGGTGTGACCTAACATATGGCTACACGAATAAGGTGAAGGGGGAATTCAACCAGGAATATTTTCCTGGTTCCGGATTTGTGTCACACAAATGACCGGAGGGGGAATGTTCCATGTTCAGCATGTTAGGGGCATGTGACAGATGAACGGACCTCGTATTCGGATTCATTGGATTTTTTTGAGCAACTTTCATGTAGAAAAAAAATTTCATCCGAGTTACGGTTTATTTCTATGAATTTTCAAAGATTAAACCATTTTCTGGAATTATTTGTTTTAACAGAAAGATATTATTGCGTCAACATTATGTCACTGCGACGTTAGAGTGAACAGACCGGCTGACTGGTCAAAAATGACCAGTGAGGCCCACTTGTCATAGACGGAGGGGCAGACAGAGGTTTATTTAAATTAAACAGATTTAATTAACAGCTCGGCCCACATCTCACTGACACATTAAACTAACTAATTAAGTTCATTTATAAAATAATTTTGATTAGTTTAATTACGCACAGGGGACCGCATGTCAGTGCCACTGGGCTGCCCAGTCAGCAGTTGACTCAGTCAAACCAGTCAATTAGGGCCCGTGGGACCTGCTGGCAATGACCCTGGGGGTGGCCCCAGGTCAGCCAGGTCAGCACCGGCGCCAGAGTATCGCCGGCGAGGCCATTCACGACGGCCGAACGCTAGGGACGGCAGGAATCGCGCTACGGGCATCATTTGAGCCATGGTCGGGCGCGTTCAGACAGTGAGGCTGGGCCGCATCCAACCGTGGTGGTGGTGGTGCGGGCCATAACGGCCGGAATCTTCGCCGGCGGCAAGGTCATTGGCGGAGTTCTACGGGTGTTGGCAAAAACGGTGATGCCGTGCGTTATGGTTCCAAGGAAAAGGACAAGCGCGCTCTATGCGTGTGTGTGTGAGGTTAATGGACAAGGTCCCGAAGCCGTTTGGTCACCGGAGACGCGACGACGACTAGCCAGGTGGCGACAGGCTTGGCCATGGCGGCGAGGTAGCTACTGTGCACGAGAGGTCAACGAAGAGGAGCAAGGGACAGAGAAGCTCCCCGCGCGGCTCACACGTAGGCCCGTGATGGTTTAGGAGCTGCAGAGGTGGCGTCGGAGATGAAGGAGGCGGCGGCGATCGGAGATGGGGAACAGCGGATTCCCAGTGTTGCAGTTCCTCCGGGCTCCAGCTGCGACCACCAGACATCGAGGAAGACGATGAAGAAGACGACGGATGCATCGACCAAGCATTGCGGTGGCTATGGCCGTGAGATGAGCGAGGCACGGCGGCAACCTCGTCGGCCTCCTCTCCAAAACGAAGGAGAGGGAGAGAGAGAAGGGGAGAGTGGGTGAGGGAGAGCCAGGGGGACGGAGAAGCTGGAGTGGCGGTAGGTGAGGGGGAGGACTCGAGGCATCCGGGGCCTTATCCTCTCGTCGGGCGTCGCCGGCGAGGTGGTTGGACGGCGACGGGCGCGCGTTGTCCCGCCCAGTCGGAAGAATAGGAAGCGACCAGGGAGGGGGAGGGGGCTGGCCTACTGGGATGGGTAGAGGCCCATGGGAAGGATAGGGGCTCTCCCACCCCTTTGCTTTTCCTTTTTTTTAACTTTTGCCTTTTCTTTTAAAAACTTTCTGTTTTGGCTATTTTAGGCCATTTAGTCACTTTGCAAAAATGTTGGTTCACCACCAATATTAATTATGCATTATTTGGCACAAGATGAACATTTTACTTTTCATGTTTGAGCAATTTTGAATTTCACTTAGAATTTGAATTTGAATTTGACTAGAATTTCAAATGGGATATTGAACAAAGGTCATTAAGCACTGTTTGGAAAAAAATGAGCTTAATCATAGAGGGTTACTGTAGCATGACAAAGGGGTGTTACAAATCTCCTCCACTATAAGAAATCTCGTCCTGAGATTTAAGAGGTGGAGTAAGGGGAAAGGAATTGGTTATGAAATTCTAGCAAATCTTCTTGTTCTTGTTGCTCTATCGAAGAGGTTGATCGATAGTGTTGATGTCTTCAATTTGTTGCATCAGGGTGTCATGATGAAGTCATCATCCTTTCTTCATAAACGACATCGTACTTACAAATAGGATATAAGGGGAAAACGATAAGGACGGATGTCTGAAAGGATTGGCATCCGGTAATTATCTCAAGGAAGCATATTTTAGAAGCACCAAGACACAAATCGAGAGTGCTATAAGGAGGTTCATCAAGTTTCAACCAGGTAGGCATCAAGCTGATGCCTATAATAGGTGATGAAGGAGCTCAAAGCAATGAAGAAAATGTTGCATGTGATACCGGAATGAAGCATGGTGAGTGAGGGAGTCGTGGATTAAGGGGTCCTCGGATAGCTGGACTATATGCTTTGGCCGGACTGTTGGACTATGAAGATACAAGATAGAAGACTTCGTCCCGTGTCCGGATGGGACTCTCCTTTGCGTGGAATGCCAGCTTGGCGACTCAGATATGTAGATTCCTTTCTCTGTAACCGACTTTGTGTAACCCTAGCCCCCTCCAGTGTCTATATAAACCGGAGGGTTTAGTCCATATGAGAACAATCATAACCTCTTAGGCTAGACTTCTAGGGTTTAGCCATTACAATCTCGTGGTAGATTAACTCTTGTAATACTCATATTCATCAAGATCAATCAAGCAGGAAGTAGGGTATTACCTCCAAAGAGAGGGCTCGAACCTCGGTAAAACATTGTGTCCCCTGCCTCCTGTTACCATTAGCCTTAGATGCACAGTTCGGGACACCCTACCCGAGATCCACCGGTTTTGACACCGACATTGGTGCTTTCATTGAGAGTCCCGCTGCATCGTCGCCAGAAGGCTTGATGGCTCCACCAATCGTCTACAACAACGCAGTCCAGGGGGGGATTTTCCTTCCCGGGCAGATCCTCGTATTCAGCGGCTTCGCACTGCGGACCAACTCGCTTGGCCATCTAGAGCAAATTGATAGCTACACCCCTGGCCATCAGGTCGGATTTGGAAGCCTGAATTTTGTGGCCGATATCCGCGGACACTTGATCTTCGACGGATTCGAGCCCATGACGGTTGACCCCTGCCACCACAATGAACATGACCTAGATCTTTCATCTGGCCGCGCGCAGGAGATAGCACCTGTGACCGTCTGGCCCTAGTTCCGGAGCAGACTGTGTCATCCGAACACGGGAAGCTTAACCCCGCCACGGAGGCCGCACACTCAGCGGCGCTCGAGCCATACACAGACCCAACATCGAGCTGGGCTTGTGTCGCCGGAACCTCGGACTTGTCTCTGGCCATGGGTTCCGGACCGCGTGCATCTGCGTCCATCGAACCTGATTGGGCTCCGGTCTTGGAGTTCAGCTACACGTACATCTTCCAGCACTCGCCTTTTGGCAACATGTTGAACTCAGTGAAGTCCCTCTCCTTGTCAAGGGACTCTCGGCCGAACTATGTCCGGCTCGAATGGGAAACGGACAATGAGGAACTTAGTTTCCCACCCACCACCCACTTCATTGCCACTGTCGAGAACTTAACTGACATGCTCGACTACGGCTCCGAGGACATCAACAGTATGGACGACGATGCCGGAGAGGAGCAGGCACAAAAACCACCACCCTTAGGGCAGTCGATGGCTACATCCTCATACGATATATACATGGTGGACACACCTAAGGAGAAGGAGACCGACGGCGATAACAACATGCCTGTCGATGAACCTCCCAAGCACCAGTGTCAGAAGCACCGACCTCGATCCGGCAAAAGGAAAAACAGCAACATTGCCACGGACGATGATGATAATCTAAACCAAGCCGAGGACCCCACAGACCCATCATTGGAGCAAGGCATGCGAGAGGACTGCAAGCACAGTCCGGAGATGTTTTCTGACCATAGCGATGCCGAAGATAGCAATTATCAACCTGTCTCTGAAGAAGAGATCTGCCTGGGTGATGACGAGTTCATCATCCCAGAAGAACCATTAGAACAAGAACGCCTCCATCAAAGGCTTACCGCCACTGCAAGGAGCCTGAAGAAGCAGAAGCAGCAGCTTAAAGCCGCACAGTATACGCTCAATGACCGATGGAATGAAGTGCTAGACACTGAGGAAAAATACGGCAGTAATCGCCAAACAAAGAGCTATCCTAAACGTAAGATGCTGCCTGAATTCGACGACGAGGCTATTACGCCTATACCGCCAAAAAACAATACGGTTGACACGCCAGACCGACCACCTCGTGGTCGAGACAATGCGGCTAGCAATGCCGTACACAAGCCTGCACCCCCTCCCCGTAAAGGAAGGAAGGTTGCGGCCGAAGACTAGAAACACGATCTACGTGAGGACCTGGACAAAAAAGCTGGCAAAACCAGGTCCATCTATGGATCCAGGGAATGTGCTCCTACACTGGATCATGATTATCAAACGAAATATGCCGGCCATTTACCAGCTCGGAACCAATACCAAACATTACAACCATCGGACCCAATCCACGACACAGCCAGATACAGGGGTGTCGCACACCCCCTGTGCTTCACCGATGAGGTGCTGGAACACGATTTTCTAGAAGGGTTCAAACCCATAAACATCGAGGCATATGATGGAATGATGGACCCTGCGGTTTGGATAGAAGATTTTATTCTTCAAATCCACATGGCTCACGGAGATGATCTCCACGCCATCAAATATTTACCCCTCAAGCTAAAAGGACCAGCTCGGCACTGGCTAAAAGCCTCCCTGAAAATTCCATTGGAAGCTGGGAGGAACTTGAGGACGCTTTTCGGGCCAATTTCCAAGGGACCTATGTCCGGCCCCCGGATGCAGACAATTTAAGTCACATAATCCAACAACCCGGAGAATCAGCCCGTAAGCTTTGGAACCGGTTTCTCACTAAGAAGAACCAAATCATCGACTGTCCGGACGCCGAAGCACTAGCGGCCTTCAAACACAGTGTCCAGGACGAATGGCTAGCCTGGCACCTTGGCCAGGAAAAGCCAAGGATAATGGCAGCCTTAACTACACTAATGACCCGCTTTTGCGCGGGCGAGGACAGCTGGTTATCCCGTAGCAGCACCAGTGACCCTGGCACATCCGAAGTCAGGGAAGGCAACGGAAAACCACGACGCAACAAAAACAAATGCCGGAACAATGAAGAAAGCCCAGACAATACAGCGGTAAACGCCGGATTCAGGGGCTCCACACCCGGTCAACGGAAGAAGCCATTTAAAGGCAACAAAGACGGTCCATCCAACCTGGATAAAATTCTAGATAGGCCCTGCCAGATCCACGGCACTCCTGATAAACCATCCAATCATACCAACGGAGAATGTTGGGTCTTCAAGTAGGCCGACAAACTCAATGCCGAACACAAAGGGAAGGTACCTCATAGCGAAGACGAGGACGAACCTCGCCAGCCGAACACGGGGGGACAGAAGAAATTTCCATCGGAGATCAAAATAGTGAACATGATCTATGTCACTCATATCCCAAAGTGGGAGTGCAAACACGCACTCCGAGACGTCTATGTCATCGAGCCCGTCGCCCCCAAATTCAACCCATGGTCGGCCTGCTCGATCACCTTTGATCGCAGGGATCATCCGACTAGTATCCGTCATGGGGGTTCGGCTGCCCTAGTGCTCGACCCAATAATCAACGGATACCACCTCACTCGAGTCCTCATGGACGGCGGCGGCAGTCTCAGTCTGATATATCAGGACACTGTCTGCAAGATGGGGATAGACCCGTCAAGAATCAAGACAAGCATCACTACCTTTAAAGGAGTTATACCAGACATGGAAGCCCGCTGCACAGGCTCTCTAACATTGGATGTTGTATTTGGCTCACCCGACTACTTTTGAAGCGAACTAATCTTTGACATTGCTCTATTGTGAAGTGGCTATCATGCACTACTCGGAAGAACGGCCTTCACCCGTTTTAGTGCAGTCATGCATTATGCTTATCTAAAACTCAAAATGCCTAGACAACGTGGCATCATTACGGTCAGCGGAAATATGTAGCTGTAAGGACATGAAGTGCCCCCATGTGTGGTTTTGGTAATTGATGACAATCTCTATGGACTAATGGTTGCCTTGAGTTATATTTGAAGGGCTTGTCCATAGGATTCTCTTGGAGTCCATTTGTTGGTTTCAAGGAGAGTTTGTGATGGCCAAGGTGCTATTAAGGAATTATCCAAAGATTGGTCATATGAGTGTGGAGCTTATGGCAAGCATGGCTTGAAGAAGAAGAGTGTGTGATCATTCATGTTTACCTTCAAGACATCATCCAAATGTAGAGAATTGGAAAGATTCAAGGTTGATCAAGACTGAGTCAAATAGTGAGTCAAGTTGATCAACACACAAAGCATAGAAGATGTACCGAGAGGGATCATGCGATCCCATGGTATGGTTAGCATTGTCAATTACGCTTTGTGTACTAACCCATGGTATTCGTGAGAGTTCTTAGTGGGGTTAGGTTGCGGTGTGCAAGTTCAAGAGGATCATCACGAAGAGATCATATGCTTGAAGCTTGTCGTCCATTTTGGTGGCAATGGACTTGTGAAGATGTGTCGAAGAGTGGCTCACCCATAGTGGACTATGGGGAAGCAATCATCTAGTCTTCATCGAGCCAATGCAATCAAGAAAGGTGGTCCAACTTGAGGGATTCAAGATCGTCGTCATCTGGCTCAAGTGGACCATGTGCAAGGCAAAGGTTTGCCTTTGATAGGTTTTCTATTTTACTGGTCTCATGATGGTAGTTGGGAGACCGGGTTTTAGGTTCAATGGCCGTACTAGCAAGGGGGGATCTTGATGAGTAACTTGATCGTATCATTCATAGAGAGCTCAAACCATTGCATCCTTGCATCATCTTTCTTGGTTCTTGTTTGGTTCTCTTTGTGAGTTTTGGAGCTTATGGTCATCTTGCTGACAAGCTTGAGTTCATCGAAAACAGAGTTCACATGCATCTTCTATGATGTTTTCGATGTTGGAGGTTCTGCCAGTTCTTATTTGTTGGAGGTTTCTCTCCTCTTTTTGTTAGGCATACCTCCCCTGCTGTTTTGATGCTACTCATTGTCTTGTATCCAACAAGCTTGAGTTTGCTCAATTCGGAGTTCATTTGCAGAAGTTATGGCAGTTCTGGTTTTCCTTGGAATGTACTTGTTTTCGTGGAAGTGGCATAAGGTTGGCGCCAGAGGTAGTACCACTGGACCGGAGCGGTAGTACCGTGTATTGCCACAAGCAGTAGTACCGTTGTCCCACAGCGGTAGTACCGCCCATGGCCATAAGTGGTAGTACGGCTCCGGTTCCGTGCTGGTACCGCCTCGACTTGAGACGTGGTTTTCTTGTGTCGGGTTCAGCGGCAGTAGTAGCAGCAGTAGGAGCGGTAGTACCGCTCGCGTGCGGTAGTATCGCAGCTACTTCCGCCCCTAGTACCGCTCGACCAAGCGGTACTACCACTGGCTCTAGTGGTAGTGCCGCTCTTTCGGCTCTGCCTCGCCCTCTATCTTGCTCTGGTCTCTGTGTTCTACCGCCCGTGCGGTAGTACCGCTCGTGCGCAGACTGAGCACATAACGGTTGGATTCGGGAGCTCCTATAAAAGGTGGTCTTCTTCCCCATTCAACCTTATCCTTTGAGCTTGTGTTCTTTCCCCATTGTTGACCTTCTCCGAGCTTGCTAACTCTCAATCCCTCCATGGATTCTTGCTAGTTTTTGAGGGAAAAGAGAGTGGAGACCTAGATCCACATTTCCACCAATCACTTTCTCCTCTATGTGAGGGGAACCCATTGGATCTAGATCTTGGATTTCTTGGTGTTCTCCTTCTTGTTCATCCTCTTATCTTCCTCCCTAGCATTAGTTGCTTCCGTGGGATTTGAAAGAGAAGGATTTGGGCACTCTGTGTGCCCTTGCCATTGCATTTGGTGCATCAGTTTGAGTTCTCCACGTGATACGTGGAAGTTACAAGTTGAGAAGCTTATTACTCTTGGGTGCTTGGTACCCTTGAGCTTGTTACTCTTGGGTGTTTGGACACCCTAGAGCTTGTTCCTCTTGGGTGCCTTGGCGCCCTAGATGGTTGGTGTTGCTCGGAGCTCAATCATTGTGGTGTAAACCTCCGGGCAAGCGTCGGGGTCTCCAATTAGGTTTTGGAGATCGCCCCAAGCAATTTGACGGGTACCGGTGACCGCCCCCAAGGGTTGCCAAAGTGTACGAGTTCGGTGACAGCCCCCAAGGGTCGCCATTTGTACGGATTCGGTGACCGTCCTCAAGGGTCCCTTAGTGGATTCACGGCATCTTGCATTGTGCGAGGCGTGAGGAGATTACGATGGCCCAAGTGGCTTCTTGGGGAGCATTGTGCCTCCACACCACTCCAAACGGAGATTAGCATCCGCAAGGGTGTGAACTTCGGGATACATCGTCGTCTCCGCGTGCCTCGGTTATCTCTTACCCGAGCCCTTTACTTATGCACTTTACTTTGTGATAGCCATATTGTTCTTTGTCATATATCTTGCTATCACATAGTTGCTTATCTTGCTTAGCATAAGTTGTTGGTGCACATAGGTGAGCCTAGTTTTTGTAGGTTTTGTGCTTGACAAATTAACCGCTAGGTTTATTCCGCATTTGTTTAAGCCGAAACCGTAATTATTCTAAAGCGCCTATTCACCCCCCCCCCTCTAGGCGACATCCACGATCTTTTAGTAGCGCTCACTTCGTACAGAAGAATACACGGCGGCTCTATCAGTCGGAAGACAAAATGGCCTATTCAAGCCGAGCAGCTCATCGGTCGTTAAGACTGCAGACAAAGCTAAACGTGTCTGGTGCACACCTCAGTGTGGCAGCTCAGATAAATCTGAGCTCGATTAGAAGCTACGCCCCCATCGACCGCCCCATAAGGGGATACACTTAAAATCCCTTGGGCGGCGTCGGGGGCACTCTGCACGCAAAAAGTCCATAGTTCGGCTAGACCCTATTCGGACTAAGATGTTATCTTTCATGGTTCATTAAAACGAACCAGCTTTACTTACGGCCACACCAGATTCTTTTACCTCGTCTTTTTCTTTTTACAGACGGCCATCATAATGTACCCTTCAAGGAAACTTCACAATGGAGACAAGGCGTAGACGTGCAGCAGGGCCCCGCATTAAGGTTTCTTTTTTAGATTAAGCCCTTGTGTAAACCTTTTTTACCTCTTTTTGTTTTACCCTTTCCTGGCATGTAAAATGCCCAAGAAAGATATCGGCGTTATCTGTAAATATACGGCTCGCCGTACTAAAGTGGATGTTATAGAAGCAGCTTGGTTCGTATTGTGTTTTGAGATTTATGATCTCACCACCTACGCTCTTTCCCCACGTCGGATTGCCATACGTGCCTTGATACCAGGGGCTGTATTCAGCCCGGTGTATATTGAAAATTTCGGACACCTGTAGGGAGTGCTCGGCGTCGTGAGTTTGTCCTTATATGCATCAGCTCCGAATCAAGTCTTTGGTCAATAGTTGGGTTACCCGGCTCCTGTGCTTACTACCTTACGTTCCGCTATATCGGCTAGGGTAGTAAAGGGAGAACTACTGCGATTGTGTCCCAGCTCGTCCGGATGAGCACCACAGTAGACAAAGCCGAAACTGACTGTCATGATGCGGCGAGAGCTAGTCAACCACTCGATGACTCATCAAAATCTTCGCAATTCCCTCTGTGTTAAGCGAAGGACTGTCTTCTGGTCATGTATGTACATGCACCGTATTCAGATAACCGCAGACATACCAGGGGCTATATAGTAGCCCCACCGTCAAACTCCTATGGCTAAGTGAAAGTGTTAAAGTTCTATAGTCTGATTGCCTAGTTCGCCGCACTAACACCTCCTTAATGGACCAAGACGTTGGGTCAAGTTTGATTAAGTGCTTTTCCGAACACCCCCGCGTTATACGTGAGGGGGCTGAAGCCGACGACTGCAAACTTTCAGATTGTATATATAAAAAAGATGGCCGCACAGGAGGCACCAAATTTTTTTGGGCAAAAAGTATAAAAACATAGCCTTAAATATATCAGAATATTGTTATTACAATTTTGAGACACTTTACTTGAACATAATATTTTTTTAGCACTGACCCTCTATCAAGCGGGCACCCTCTAGGACATCTTCAAAGTAATGTTCTAGCATGTTAAGGTCCTTGCCTTTGGGCGGACTCTGTGCTGCAATATCGGTGGCCTTCATCTTCGCCCAGTACATCTTGACACGGGCAAGGGCCATCTGTGCACCTTCTGTGCACGTTGACTGCTTCACAGCATCGATACGCGGCACCGCATTAACAAGTTGTCGCACCAAGCTGAAATAACTATTCGAGATGGGCTCAGTTGGCCAGAGCCGGACTATGATGTCCTTCATGGCAGTACCAGACATCTTGTGGAGCTCGGCCCACTGGGCCATCTGTTCGTTCAACAGTTGTCAGGACCCCGGCTCGATGACACATTGATCTAGCCGGTAACACCTCATATCACTTTGCGGCCTCACGCACGGTATCCCCACGGGTGTCGCCTTACCTTTGCCCGGGATCGTTTGCGCCTTTTGGCTCACGGATATGATAGTGTCACTAGCATCCATATGATAAGGAGCCCGGGCTGACATGGCTAGTCGTAAACCAAAAGTGGCACAGACTTACAGGGACAGGCATCCATGACCCAGCTTCGAACGTGTCGGTCATCAGCAAGTGGGTCCGGGCTATAGCACTGGGCTAGTAGGACTCCGGTAAACCGGGCTGTAGCGGGCTAACAGGACTCCGGTACTCAAAGCGTGACATTTCCCCGAAGGGACAGACACAGGAACGAAGAAGGACACATGCCGGCCAGCCTAAGTGTTCCAGAGCAGTAGCAAGCTACCATGGCTCAGCGGTAACACTAGGAGACATTTCCCGGTAAGAGGGGCTACTAAGGATAAACAACTAGGTAGTCAGATCCCACACATACCAAGCATTTCAATCATACACACAATATGCTCGATATGTGCAAATACAACGAAGCATCACAACATGACTCTATGACACAAGTACTTTATTTAAGGCTCAGAGAGCCATACATAATATACACAAAGGTACGGGTCTCACGACCCAACATTCAAGTCATACAGTCATACAAACCAGCAGCGGAAGTAACTTGTCTGAGTACAGACAACTAGTAAAATAAAAGAGGCTTGGAAAGCCTAGCTATACTACGTGGTCCTTCACAAGCTCAGGGTCACCACCTGGGCCTTTAGCCTACTCGTTGATGTCAATGTCTACAAAGAACCCATCAGAAGGGGTTGCAGCGTCTTTTGTAAAAATGTAAATTATAGCAACATGAGTACAAAGGTACTCAGCAAGACTTACATCAGATCCTACATACATGCATATTATCAAGAAGGGTTGGTGGAGTTATTGCAGCAAGCCAGCTTTGACTCTTGGCTAGACTATCCTACGATACTCCAACTTGAAATGGTTTTGCGCACACGAGTCCACTACTCATCACTTCAATACACTACCGAGGATCCGCCTCCGTCTTCCTACGGAAGAGCCATCCTCGGCACTCACACTTATCTTGAGGCTTTTAGTAGTTTCCATTTACTTGTCTATGAACTGTATAGGCAACCAAGTAGTCCTTTACCGCGGACGCGGCTATTCGAATAGATCATGTTAACCCTGCAGGGGTGTACTTCTTCATACACGCTCTCACCACTTACCGTCGTTTACACGACATGTACTCGGCAACCTTCAAGCGGAAGCCCAACGTGGGTGTCGGCCACGACCTACCTAACCACCTAAGCCTCCAGTCCAGGTTTATCGCCTATCCAGGTTCCATCCGCAGGGAGTCCGGCCGAGGTTTCCCATACGGCCCCGAACGATGTGAACAGGGTTCCCGAGATACCTAACGGGTATTCGGTACACCGTGCCACGTACCTACCGCATCACAGCCCACCCCTACGGTCAGCGCTGTCCACGGCCTCCAGTAGGCTACAAACACCAGAAACTACTTGCAACTCCTGGACGGGGAACTAGGGTGAATAAGAAGACGAGAGGGTCCATTGGTTTCGGGCCCAATGCATGGTAGTAGCTGATTCTTAAATCACACATACAGATCTCAGTGCTTAAGGTCGGCTTCAATGAAACAACCCACCATGTACTCCTACATGGCCTCTCATCGATACCTTTACCAAATCGTGTTCACCACACCACTCTCTTTACCGACATAAACATTTCACTCTAGCCCATCACCCAGATGAACCAGACCTGACACGACTCTAAGCATAGCAGGCATAGCAAGGTAGAAACAACACATACATATGGCTCAATCAACTCCTACACATGCTAGTGGGTTTCATCTAGTTACTGTGGCAATGACAGGTCATGCAGAGGAAATGGGTTCAACTACCGTAGCACACAGCAGTTTGAAACGCATTGCCTTAATGCAGTAAAAGAGAGCAGGAGCGAGAACATGGGATTGTATCGATATGATCAAATGGTTGGTTGCTTGCCTGATGGTTCGATGCACTGATACGGTTCTTCGTTAGGGTAATCACGGTACTCCTCAGAGGCAGAACCTGTCGCAAAGGACATCGATACACAACCATCACCAAACAATGTGCAACAATATGATGCATGCATGAAACATGGCAATATGAGTGTGTTGGGCTAATGCAACTAAAACCAGAAGGGTTTGAACAAATTTGAATCAAAGATTCAAATTTCAAACTCAAACATGGCCTTTTAAAGTGCTTTTCTTTGTTCTGCTTAAAACATCAATTTAACTTGTTTGATCATGCATGAAAATAGTACAGATGGATAGATTGGATTTTTCTGATCATTTTTCATATATAACTTGTCTGATTTGGAGTTACAGAATAAAAGTTATGAATTTTTGAAGTTTAAATAATATTCTGGAATTTCCTGATTTAAATTAAATCCAGAAATATATATATTGCGCCAGCATGACGTCAGCATGACGTTAGTGGTCAACTGCGGCTGGCTGGGTTCAAACCTGACGTGTGGGGTCCACACGTCAATGACAGGGGGGTTAAACAGGGTTAGTTTAATTCTAATTAGGAATTAGTGGCGCTGGGGCCCACTGGTCAGTGTCAGGGGGTTAACTAACAGTGATTAGCACTAATCTGACCACCTGGCCGACGGGGCCCACACGTCGGTGACCCTAGGGGGGTCAAACCCCAGGTCAAACAGGTCAAGCCCACCGGCGACATGACGCCGGCGAGGCCCGAGACGGCGGCGCGATACGGAATCGCGCTACAGGGCACGGGCGAGGCTGTGCTTGGGCTCGTTGGAGAGCCCTTGCTCCCGCGCGTCGAACGGTGGTGGTAGCCGTGCCTGAGGTGGCCGGTAGCGACGACGGCGAGCTCGTGAGCGGCGGCCGGAGTTCGGGTGCGGTCGGGATCGGTGCTGCTGCTCGCAAGCGAGGGAGCTGAGGCGCTGGAAGGGCTCTACGGGTCGCGGCAAGTTCAACGGGTGCACGCCCGTGCCCAAATGGTCACCGGAGCTGCGTCGACGGCGAGCTCGGCGACGGCGGAGGTTCGGCCGTGGTGGGAAACAGGGTTACGGTGCGGGAACAAGGGGGAAAAGAGGGGGAAACGGTGGCGGAGCTCACCGCGGTTGCAGTGGGCGTCGAAGCGGGCTCGGGGACGCGCTGGAGACGGCGAATCGACGGCGATGGTGGTCGGAGCCCGAGGAGGAAGACGATGGCGTGGAGGCGATGCAGAGCTTCCCGAGGGGCTTGGCTTGGTGGGGAGGAAGAGGGGGTCGCGGCGGAGCTCCTGAGCTCAGCGGAGGGGCGAAGGGTGGCCGGCGACGGCTGCTATGGCGAACGGCGGCGATGGTGGTGTTCAGCCGTGAGAGAGAGAGCGAGGGGGAGGAGGGGAAGAACCGAGGGAGAGTGAGAGAGAACGGGGGGAGGGCGTGGCGTCGTTCCAGGCCATCCAGACGAGGAGGGGAGGGCAGGAAGGCAGCCGAGCAGGTGGCGTGGCACGGTGGCGCGCGCGCGCGCCGGCCACACTCCCCTCCCTCTGTCGAGGACGAAGACGACAGAGGAGGGAGGCGGGCTGGGCCGCCTGCTGGCTGGGCCGGCCAGCTGGCTGGGCTGCATAGGGAGGAGCCCAGGTAAGGTTCTCCCTTTTATTTATTTCTGTTTTCTAATTTCTGACATTTGTTTTGATTTAAATAAAATATTAAATCATTTTATTTCCTTATGCGAATTTTTGCAGGAGCTAGATATATTATTCCAGAGCTCCCCAACAGGTGGCATAATTTTTGGACATATATTAATATATATAACTAATATATTTCCAAAGCAAATATTTATGCATTAATTCCAAATGCCCAAAATAAATACCTATGAGCTCTTAAAAATATTGATTTGATTTTTATCTCTGTCCAATATTTTCAGAGAGCAACATGAGCATTTTCTTGGACCCTTTTGGAGAAATTTTTATTTGGGTCATTTTCAGAAATGATTCTGAGGGTTTCACAAATCCCCAATTCAAATTAAATGGAATTTTAAACATGATGCACACACTCTGATGCATGACTAGCTAGGGTGTGACAACTCACCCCCACTCATAAGAATCTCGTCCCGAGATTTGGGTTCCTCCGGGAAGAAGGCGGGATACTCAAGTCGAAGACGATCCTCCCTTTCCCAAGTTGCTTCATCCTCAGAATGGTGCGACCATTGAACTTTGAGAAACTTGATATTATGACGTCGGGTGGTACGTTCGGCCTGATCGAGGATACGAATGGGGTACTCTCGATATGTAAGATTATCTTGGAGATCAAGCGTTTCGTGGTCCACTCCACGGATAGGATCCGAGAAGCAACGCCTGAGTTGAGAAACGTGGAAGACATCGTGGACTCTGGAGAGGTGCGGAGGTAGTTCCAACTGGTAGGCAACTTCTCCTCGTTTGGCGAGAATGCGAAAAGGTCCAATGTAACGAGGAGCCAATTTGCCTTTGATACCGAAACGATGGGTTCCCTTCAGAGGGGTGACCCGAAGATAAGCCTTCTCGTCAACCTCGAAAATCATAGCCTTATGTTTTCGGTCAAATTGACTCTTTTGACGAGATTGGGCTGTTTTCAACTTTTCACGAATGATACGAACTTGTTCTTCTGCTTCCTGAATCATATCCGGGCCAAAGAATTGTCTTTCCCCGGTCTCTGACCAGTTAAGGGGTGTTCGACACCGTCGTCCATAGAGAACTTCAAAAGGGGCTTTACCCAAGCTAGATTGATAACTGTTGTTGTAAGCGAATTCGGCAAATGGAAGGCACTTCTCCCAGTCCATTCCGAATGAGATAACAGAGGCTCGAAGCATGTCTTCTAGAATCTGGTTGACGCGTTCCACTTGACCACTCGACTGAGGGTGGAAAGCGGTGCTAAAGAAGAGACGGGTTCCCATAGCATTTTGGAAACTTTCCCAAAATCGAGAGGTGAAAAGACTTCCTCGATCCGAGTTAATTTCCAAAGGAACACCATGGAGGGACACTATTCGGGAGATGTATAAGTCTGCCAGCTGGCTAGCGGTTATACTCTCACGAACAGGTAAGAAATGGGCTACTTTGGAAAGACGATCGACAACGACGAAGATCGCATTATTCCCTCTCTTGGTCCTGGGAAAACCGGTAATGAAATCCATACCAATTTTATCCCATTTCCATTCAGGAATAGCTAAGGGTTGAAGGGTGCCAGCAGGCCGTTGATGCTCTGCTTTAACACGACGACAGACGTCGCAATTTGCAATATACTGAGCAATTTCTCTCTTCATCCTAGTCCACCAGAACCTCTGGCGTAGGTCCTGATACATCTTAGTACTACTGGGATGAATGGTGAGAGGAGATTCATGAGCTTCTTTAAGGATCAATCGCCTCAGGTTGCGCACTTTGGGAACCACTAGTCGATCCCCGAAGTATACGACCCCTTGATCATTAATGGAGAAGCAATTCGCAATTCCTTTCTGAATGTTTCTCTTGATGCGGGAGATTCCCGGATCTACCTTCTGTGCTTTGATAATCTGATCCATAAGGGTAGGTTTTGCCACCAAGGTGGAAAGAAAACCTTGAGGAACAATGTGAAGGTTAAGCTTCCGAAATTCCTCATGGAGAAGCGGTTGACTTTGTTGTAACATCAGGTTGTTACAATAAGATTTACAACTTAGCGCATCAGCCATTACGTTGGCTTTTCCTGGGGTGTAGGTCATTCCTAAGTCGAAGTCTGTGATCAACTCAACCCAACATCTTTGCCTGAGATTCAGATCCAGTTGGGTGAAAATGTACTTCAGACTTTGGTGATCAGTGAATATTTCGCAACGGTTACCCAGGAGGTAATGTCGCCAGGTCTTAAGTGCATAGACTACGGCTGCAAGCTCTAGATCATGAGTAGGATAATTCTCCTCATGTGGGTGCAATTGCCGTGAAGCGTAGGCAATTACGTGTCGATCTTGCATGAGAATGCAACCTAGTCCTTGTCGCGAGGCGTCGCAGTAGATAACAAAGTCCTTGGAGAAGTCTGGCGGTACCAGTACGGGAGCAGAGGTCAGGCATCTTTTCAGTTCCTGAAAGCTGTGCTCACATTGTGGAGTCCATTCGAACTTCTTATCTTTCATGAGGAGTTCGGTTAGAGGTTTGGCAACTTTGGAGAAGTTCTCGACAAAGCGACGACAATAGCTCGCTAAGCCCAGAAAACTCTGAACTTGCTTGACCGATTCAGGTGGAGTCCAATTAAGGACGGCTTGAACTCGCTCAGGGTTAACAGCAATACCTTTACCAGATATTACATGACCCAGATAGGTCACTTCTGACAACCAGAATTCACATTTAGAAAATTTGGCATAAAGGCGATGCTCTCGAAGTTTCTTCAACACTAGCCTTAAATGTTCGGCATGTTCTTCCTCGTTCTTGGAGTAGATGAGTATATCATCGAGATAAACTACGACGAATTTATCCAAATACTCCATGAAGATTGAGTTCATTAACCGAGAAAAGGTGGCTGGAGCGTTGGTTAATCCGAAGGACATGACGGTGTACTCGTATTGGCCATAACGAGTAACAAAGGCCGTTTTAGGAATGTCCCCGTTCCTGATTTTGATTTGATGGTAGCCCAACCTCAAATCCATCTTGGAGAAGACTGAGGATCCAGCGAGCTGATCATACAGGTCGTTGATCCTGGGAAGTGGATATTTATTCTTGATTGTGACCAAATTGACAGGTCGGTAATCTACAACCATCCGGTCCGTACCATCCTTCTTCTTGACGAATAGGACGGGGCAAGCCCACGGGGATGAGCTAGGTCAGATGAAACCCTTTTTCAAGGACTCATCGAGTTGTTTCGTAAGCTCGGCTAGCTCTAGTGGTGCCATCTTATAAGGTCTTCTAGCAATCGGAACGGTTCCTGGAATGAGGTCTATTACGAACTAAACATCCCTGTCAGGTGGAACACCTGGCAATTCCTCTGGAAAGACATCCGGGAAGTCACGGACTACCGGAATGTCCTCAAGGTCTGGCAAAGGGCTGGCGTTAAGAGAATATAATTGTCGCTTGGCTATTCGGGTCAAGACATTGACTATCTTCCCCGAAGGATGGGTGAGCTGAACAGTCCTAGAGAAGCAATCAATTTTGGCTTGATGAGCTGACATCCAGTCCATACCCAAAATGATATTAATATCTGAAAATTTAAGGGCTATCAAAGATGCAAGGAAAACAAGTCTGTCGACTTGGATTTCATTTCCATGGCTTACTCTAGAAGTTTGCCATTTGGCTCCCGGAGTTTGAATTACCATAGAGGTTGGCATATCACCGAATGCGACGTTATGCAAACGAGCATAGTTTTCAGATATAAAAGAATGAGAGGCTCCTGTATCGAAAAGAACAGATGCCGGGTGGCAATTAACAAGAAGCGTACCTAGAACGACGTTGGGATCCTCTTGAGCTTCTTCGGCAGAGATACAGTTGACATGGCCACGTGAGGCGGTGACCGGCTTGGCGTGGAACACTTTCCCTGTCGGCTTGCCACGGCCAACAGCTTTAGCAGACTGGTTGGGGTTGGTCTGGGGACACTCACGCATATAGTGGCCAGATTCCCCACACTTGAAACAAGTCACGGAACTGGTACGTGGAGGAGCATTGTTGGTTGGACCCCCATAGGGCTTGGCCGGTGCAGACTGTTGAACAGGGCGAGGCGCCTGGAAAGATGGCCTCGGTGTGAACCTGGGTGGCAGGGCGGTGTTGGGTACCCACACGCGGCGCTTCTGAGGACCAGCACCGGATGAGGAACCCATGTCACGGCCATGCTTGTGTGTTGCGTCATAGTCAGTCTGACCAGTTTCAGCACTGATGGCTTTGTTGACAAGTTTCTGAAAAGATGTGCACTCATGCAGACGGAGGTCACGGCGAAGCTCAGGACTAAGGCCCTTACGGAACCTTGCTTGCTTCTTGGCATCAGTAGACACTTCCTCAGTTGCATACCGTGCGAGGTTACCAAACTCCCTGCTGTAAACATCCACAGAAAGTCGGCCTTGGGTGAAACTGCAAAATTCTTCACGTTTACGGTCCATGAGACCCTCCGGAATGTGATGTTCCCGGAAAGCCTCGCTGAATTCAGCCCAAGTAGTGACATGGCCCGCTGGGCGCATGGCTCCATAATTCTCCCACCATAGACTGGCGGGGCCTTCAAGATGATAAGCAGCAAAGGTGACCTTGTCAGCCTCCGCTACCAGCGCGGAACGCAGTTTGTGAGAGATACTGCGAAGCCAGTCATCAGCGTCGAGAGGCTCGACGGAGTGGTGGAACGTGGGTGGATGCAATTTGATAAAATCACTGAGTGACACCACGTTAGTCCTCTGATGGTGTGCCGTGTTCTGTTCAATACGCTCCAACAAACGGTTGGTCTCCCGCTTGTTTCTCTCAGCTTCCATCATAACCTCGGCTAGGGAAGGAGGATGAGGCAGATTTGCATCCCTGACTTCACTGCCTTCGGCCTGCTCTTGAGGAGCAGGGTTAGTGCGCGTGTTGACCATCCTAGGTAAACAAGACAATGATTTAGTCAGGATGATAAAATTCCAACATAGGATACGAAATGTAAGGAATAACTCGGAATGCAAGATGATCATCCGTATGACATGGTAGATACAGAAACTGCTTCTTTTATTCCATCGTCATACACACCATACAGGGTTTAGTACAAGACCAAACAAAGTACTAATACGGTGAAAAGAGGATTACACCTCATCGGAGGCATCCCAAGCTCCTATACATTATTTTTCTACACCTCCGGAAAGAGTACAAACTTGGTCATATCCCACGAGTCACGCGGGACGATAGACGACACAGCTAGTGCGAACTAGTGATACTACCACTAACTCAGACCGATCCGTAGTAGTCCTCGTAGAAGTCACCTCCATAGCCTGGAAGCTCAACATGATCATCCGGAAACAGATGATCTCGCGGAGCTTGTGGACCATAGGGGCTAGGATGAGGTCTTGGACCAACAGACGGTGGCCTGCGGGGACCGCGAGGTGGGGTGATGCCTCCTACATCACGCCAACCCATCACGTCTGGCAGAGCAGATCTCACAGGATAGAGATCGCGCATATCCGAATATCCAGCTTGCACCGCCGGTGCGAACCGAGTCAAAGTGGCCCAGTGGTCAGCACGGGTATTGAAGAGCTCTAACCGTAAGGCCCGATTTTCACGGTCCTTATCCTCGAGCATCTCAGCAGTGGTGCGAGTCCGTGAATCCTCCTGAGTGGGGTCAGCATAGATAGCCTGGAGATACCCTTGTGCTCCCGGAAGTGATCCTGGCATATACCGGAAATCAGAGTCCCGAAATAGACCAGATCTGACTCGCATGATGGTCATCATAGAGTAGGCGGCGTCCTGCACAGCCATCTCAATAGTAACCCCGAGTCCATAGGAGCAGTGAAGGGGCTCGGTGGACCCAGGATAAGATGGAAATATCCTGACAGTGCAGAGATACTGGCTTTGATTAAAGTCTCGGAATTGCTCTTCGACCGTGTACTCAGGATACCAGCGGTATCCAGCCTCAGTCATTACCCTGACCAACTTGGCAGTATGGCCGGGTACATCTAGGCATCGAGTCAGGCGAACCACTTGATTGAGGTCGCGAGTGGCCATCTGAAAACACAATCATAATGCAAAGGCATTAGAATTTCTAGCAAAATTTCGGCAGCATAACAGCTGTAAATGCTCAAGAAGGATTTGAGACATTTGACAAAGGATTTCGTACACACTCAACATCATCATATCAAAGTTCTGAATCCATGCTAACAGCATAATGTGGTAGTAGAACTGAACTAGGCTTGTATCCATCAAACTTATAAGGTACTGCTGATTAGTAACACGTGATCCTGATAGAGAGAATAGATCCTAATTCCTTAACCCCCGGTGGAAGAATGGACTGACTCAGATCAGAATGTCATAAGATAAAGGAGTAAAAAGAGCCTTACGTTCCATCCCACAAACAATTCCCCTACATATAACTAAAGAATTTCTAGACTCAACATCGACCAGTTTGGCTTGGAGAACCTACAGGCAGTCCGGCTCTGATGCCAACGCTGTCAGGACCCCGGCTCGATGACACATTGATCTAGCCGGTAACACCTCATATCACTTTGCGGCCTCACGCACGGTATCCCCACGGGTGTCGCCTTACCTTTGCCCGGGACCGTTTGCGCCTTTTGGCTCACGGATATGATAGTGTCGCTAGCATCCATATGATAAGGAGCCCGGGCTGACATGGCTAGTCGTAAACCAAAAGTGGCACAGACTTACAGGGACAGGCATCCATGACCCAGCTTCGAACGTGTCGGTCATCAGCAAGTGGGTCCGGGCTGTAGCACTGGGCTAGCAGGACTCCGGTAAACCGGGCTGTAGCGGGCTAACAGGACTCCGGTACTCAAAGCGTGACATTTCCCCGAAGGGACAGACACAGGAACGAAGAAGGACACATGCCGGCCAGCCTAAGTGTTCCAGAGCAGTAGCAAGCTACCATGGCTCAGCGGTAACACTAGGAGACATTTCCCGGTAAGAGGGGCTACTAAGGATAAACAACTAGGTAGTCAGATCCCACACATACCAAGCATTTCAATCATACACACAATATGCTCGATATGTGCAAATACAACGAAGCATCACAACATGACTCTATGACACAAGTACTTTATTTAAGGCTCAGAGAGCCATACATAATATACACAAAGGTACGGGTCTCACGACCCAACATTCAAGTCATACAGTCATACAAACCAGCAGTGGAAGTAACTTGTCTGAGTACAGACAACTAGTAAAATAAAAGAGGCTTGGAAAGCCTAGCTATACTACGTGGTCCTTCACAAGCTCAGGGTCACCACCTGGGCCTTTAGCCTACTCGTTGATGTCAATGTCTACAAAGAACCCATCAGAAGGGGTTGTAGCGTCTTCTGTAAAAATGTAAATTATAGCAACATGAGTACAAAGGTACTCAGCAAGACTTACATCAGATCCTACATACATGCATATTATCAAGAAGGGTTGGTGGAGTTATTGCAGCAAGCCAGCTTTGACTCTTGGCTAGACTATCCTACGATACTCCAACTTGAAATGGTTTTGCGCACACGAGTCCACTACTCATCACTTCAATACACTACCGAGGATCCGCCTCCGTCTTCCTACGGAAGAGCCATCCTCGGCACTCACACTTATCTTGAGGCTTTTAGTAGTTTCCATTTACTTGTCTATGAACTGTATAGGCAACCAAGTAGTCCTTTACCGCGGACGCGGCTATTCGAATAGATCATGTTAACCCTGCAGGGGTGTACTTCTTCATACACGCTCTCACCACTTACCGTCGTTTACACGACATGTACTCGGCAACCTTCAAGCGGAAGCCCAACGTGGGTGTCGGCCATGACCTACCTAACCACCTAAGCCTCCAGTCCAGGTTTATCGCCTATCCAGGTTCCATCCGCAGGGAGTCCGGCCGAGGTTTCCCATACGGCCCCGAATGATGTGAACAGGGTTCCCGAGATACCTAACGGGTATTCGGTACACCGTGCCACGTACCTACCGCATCACAGCCCACCCCTACGGTCAGCGCTGTCCACGGCCTCCAGTAGGCTACAAACACCAGAAACTACTTGCAACTCCTGGACGGAGAACTAGGGTGAATAAGAAGCCGAGAGGGTCCATTGGTTTCGGGCCCAATGCATGGTAGTAGCTGATTCTTAAATCACACATACAGATCTCAGTGCTTAAGGTCGGCTTCAATGAAACAACCCACCATGTACTCCTACATGGCCTCTCATCGATACCTTTACCAAATCGTGTTCACCACACCACTCTCTTTACCGACATAAACATTTCACTCTAGCCCATCACCCAGATGAACCAGACCTGTCACGACTCTAAGCATAGCAGGCATAGCAAGGTAGGAACAACACATACATATGGCTCAATCAACTCCTACACATGCTAGTGGGTTTCATCTAGTTACTGTGGCAATGACAGGTCATGCAGAGGAAATGGGTTCAACTACCGTAGCACACAGCAGTTTGAAACGCGTTGTCTTAATGCAGTAAAAGAGAGCAGGAGCGAGAACATGGGATTGTATCGATATGATCAAATGGTTGGTTGCTTGCCTGATGGTTCGATGCACTGATACGGTTCTTCGTTAGGGTAATCACAGTACTCCTCGGAGGCAGAACCTGTCGCAAAGGACACCGATACACAACCATCACCAAACAATGTGCAACAATATGATGCATGCATGAAACATGGCAATATGAGTGTGTTGGGCTAATGCAACTAAAACCAGAAGGGTTTGAACAAATTTGAATCAAAGATTCAAATTTCAAACTCAAACATGGCCTTTTAAAGTGCTTTTCCTTGTTCTGCTTAAAACATCAATTTAACTTGTTTGATCATGCATGAAAATAGTACAGATGGATAGATTGGATTTTTCTGATCATTTTTCATATATAACTTGTCTGATTTGGAGTTACAGAATAAAAGTTATGAATTTTTGAAGTTTAAATAATATTCTGGAATTTCCTGATTTAAATTAAATCCAGAAATATATATATTGCGCCAGCATGACGTCAGCATGACGTCAGTGGTCAACTGCGGCTGGCTGGGGTCAAACCTGACGTGTGGGGTCCACACGTCAGTGACAGGGGGGTTAAACAGGGTTAGTTTAATTCTAATTAGGAATTAGTGGCGCTGGGGCCCACTGGTCAGTGTCAGGGGGTTAACTAACAGTGATTAGCACTAATCTGACCACCTGGCCGACGGGGCCCACACGTCGGTGACCCTGGGGGGGTCAAACCCCAGGTCAAACAGGTCAAGCCCACCGGCGACATGACGCCGGCGAGGCCCGAGACGGCGGCGCGATACGGAATCGCGCTACAGGGCACGGGCGAGGCTGTGCTTGGGCTCGTTGGAGAGCCCTTGCTCCCGCGCGTCGAACGGTGGTGGTGGCCGTGCCTGAGGTGGCCGGTAGCGACGACGGCGAGCTCGTGAGCGGCGGCCGGAGTTCGGGTGCGGTCGGGATCGGTGCTGCTGCTCGCAAGCGAGGGAGCTGAGGCGCTGGAAGGGCTCTACGGGTCGCGGCAAGTTCAATGGGTGCACGCCCGTGACCAAATGGTCACCGGAGCTGCGTCGACGGCGAGCTCGGCGACGGCGGAGGTTCGGCCGTGGTGGGAAACGGGGTTACGGTGCGGGAACGAGGGGGAAAAGAGGGGGAAACGGTGGCAGAGCTCATCGCGGTTGCAGTGGGCGTCGAAGCGGGCTCGGGGACGCGCTGGAGACGGCGAATCGACGGCGATGGTGGTCGGAGCCCGAGGAGGAAGACGATGGCGTGGAGGCGATGCAGAGCTTCCCGAGGGGCTTGGCTTGGTGGGGAGGAAGAGGGGGTCGCGGCGGAGCTCCTGAGCTCAGCGGAGGGGCGAGGGGTGGCCGGTGACGGCTGCTATGGCGAACGGCGGCGATGGTGGTGTTCGGCCGTGAGAGAGAGAGCGAGGGGGGGGAGGGGAAGAACCGAGGGAGAGTGAGAGAGAATGGGGGGAGGGCGTGGCGTCGTTCCAGGCCATCCAGACGAGGAGGGGAGGGCAGGCAGGCAGCCGAGCAGGTGGCGTGGCGCGGTGGCGCGCGCGCGCGCCGGCCACACTCCCCTCCCTCTGTCGAGGACGAAGACGACAGAGGAGGGAGGCGGGCTGGGCCGCCTGCTGGCTGGGCCGGCCAGCTGGCTGGGCTGCACAGGGAGGAGCCCAGGTAAGGTTCTCCCTTTTATTTATTTCTGTTTTCTAATTTCTGACATTTGTTTTGATTTAAATAAAATATTAAATCATTTTATTTCCTTATGCGAATTTTTGCAGGAGCTAGATATATTATTCCAGAGCTCCCCAACAGGTGGCATAATTTTTGGACATATATTAATATATATAACTAATATATTTCCAAAGCAAATATTTATGCATTAATTCCAAATGCCCAAAATAAATACCTATGAGCTCTTAAAAATATTGATTTGATTTTTATCTCTGTCCAATATTTTCAGAGAGCAACATGAGCATTTTCTTGGACCCTTTTGGAGAAATTTTTATTTGGGTCATTTTCAGAAATGATTCTGAGGGTTTCACAAATCCCCAATTCAAATTAAATGGAATTTTAAACATGATGCACACACTCTGATGCATGACTAGCTAGGGTGTGACAACAGTGGACGCTTTGGCGTGTCAAATTGCGACCAAAATAGCTTTTCCGTCGCATGTTCTTCTTGCGCGTGGAAAAACTAATTCGCATCGGCAGCACTCTTCGGCAGGTCCATAAAGGCGTCTGGAGAACTCCATAGTTGATTAAACGGAGCATACTTCGCATCGCCAAACTTAGTTTGCAATAAAAAGGGCTTACCAGCCGCGATCTCCCCAGCTTGTCAGATCTCCTCCCGAGCAGCTCTAGACTCAGACTGGGCTTCCTTCGCCTCTTGTAAGGCCTTGTCAAGATCGGCCGCTTTGGCTTTGTTATCTTTTTAAAGAACTTGGCATCGGCCAGTGGCATCCTTCAGCTCAAATGCCATAGTAGATATTCTCTCCTTACACTGACGCCAAGTAGTCTGCTCGGCTTTTAATTCGGCGGCTACCTTTTTGGAAGCCGCATTACTCATCCTGGCTTGCTCATTGGCCCGGGCAACTTCTGCTCGAAGGATTTCAACTGCGGCGGTACTATCTGCAGTTATGCATATAGAAATTCTCAGTATCACGCTCATTTTATAATACTAGCATGTACTGAATGCCCCAAATACATACCCTGCGCCTCGTTGAGACGCCTGTTAATAAGCGTGATGTCATCATCTGCCACATCAACTTTCTGCTTTAGATGTGCTACCTCTGTAGCTTGGGCAGTTGCCACGAATGTAACAACCTGTGTTTCAATTAGTCAGATCATTTCCTGGGCATATATTTTTGATCCTCGGATCGCATCCCTTTCGATGTCAACCAGAGTCTCAGGAGCTACTATCTATACACAGGTGCAATTTGCACTTATAATATAATTGAAATTACACTATGTACCTCGAAACCTCTTAGTAGGCTCATAAAAGCTTCATTCAGTCCGCTTTTCACAGACCGAACTCTTTCAACCACTGTACCCATCAAGGTATGATGTTCCTCTAGGACGGACACATGTTGCAACATGTCCATCAATGTATATGGCGCCTCTGGATTCGGAACAGGTTGCATCGTCCCTTGGACATTGGATAGTCCGGGACTTTTGTTGTTCCCTGTAGGGGCCGCACACCCCGGACCCTGGGCGGCCGAAGTATTACCTTCGTCCCCAGTCTTCACTGCCTCTTGCACCACTCGTTGATCGGGAAAGATCCTCCGGGATGACACCTCGGTGTCGTCTGCCTTATCAGGCAGGGAGATCTATGGAGGCGTGTCGCTCTCCATCATCTCCAGAAGAAGATCCCTCTAAGAGGAGGACTGCTGAGGAGGGATGCGCGCCGGACTGTAAACATGTGTTTAAAATGTTACCCTTACAGCCAGGAAAGAACGGTATATGTTTAAAACACCCTGATTCACTTATGATTTGCCTAAGGGCCTATCTTTGCAAAGTGACTGCATGTCAACATCGCCCCCTGACTGGGATACCTTCCCCACTTAGAAGTTTCTTTCTTCGAGTCTTCGGAGGCGGTCCTTTTCTTCACATAAGGAGAAGGGATGTCAGCTCGCCCTTCCCTTCCACCTTCGGAAGTGGAAGTTCGAATCTCCCCGAACAAATTGCCTGGTATTCCTCCAGAATGGAGGCCACCTTGGGCCTCTTCGCTCTCCTCCTTATCTTCCCCCGCCGGCACTTGATATGGTGCCAGAGCCACCATCCTTGTTAACACCGGATCGGCATAGTCTTCGGGAAGTGGAGCCGAACACCTAATTCTCTCTGCCTTCTTTAGCCAGACTTGGCCGAGTGGAGTTGTATCAGTACATTGTTATGAGTAATTTGACTAAACTGTGTTCGGGAGTCAAGAGCTTACCGGAGTATCCGGGTGATTGCAGTCAAGGCCGAGGTCTTCTGTAGTATCCGGCCACTGTTTTTGTGCGCCGAAGAATAAATTCCACATTCCTCTGAGCATTGTGCCAGAGAAGTGTTGAAGGGTCCGTGGACCTTACGGATTAAATTCCCACCTACGGAGAGGGCACCGCTGGCATGGAAGGATCCGGCGGATTAGCATTACTTGGATTACCTTGGTGAGACTGGTGTCCTTTTTAATGAGGCTCCAAATGCGACTTTGCAATGTCTGCACTTCATCAGTAGATCCCCAGTCCAGCCCCTTGTTAATCCATGATGCAAGCTGTAAAGGAGGGCCAGATTGAAACGTGGGTGTAGCTGCCCAATTTTTTACCACGAGGTTCGGTAATGTAAAACCACTCCCGTTGCCATAAGTTAGAAGATTCTGCGAAAGAGCCCTTTGTCCAAGGAGAAGTGATAAGTTTGCTTATTGAAGCGCCTCCGCACTCCACTTGTTTCCCATTGATTACCTTTGGGTTCATGATAAAGGTTTTAAGCCATAAGCCGAAGTGTGGGGAAATCCGGAGGAATGCCTCGCACGTGATGATGAACGCTGAGATATGAAGGAAAGAGTCTGGAGCAAGATCATGGAAATCTAGCCCATAATAAAACATAAGCCCTTGAACAAAGGGATGGAGAGCAAACCCAAGCCATCGGAGGAAGTGAGAGATGAACACAACCCTCTTATTGGATCTAGGGGTGGGAATAACATGCCCTTGAGGAGGAAGCATGTGTAGGATTTCCGCAGTCAGGTATCTTGCCTCCCTGAGCTTCGAGATATCTTCCTCTGTGATAGAAGAAGCCATCCACCAGCCTTGAAGGATGGGTCCGGACATGGCTGGAAGCTCGAATGAACTGGATTGACCCTTGGGTGTTGGAACTTGAGGTGGGGGTGCAGAAAAGAACTAGCATGGAAGACAAAGGACATGCCTTAGCCCCTTTATAAAGGCGACGAATATCAAATGTCCCCTCCGTGGCCTTAAAACATTCCTATTACCAAGGAATCATGCCAACAGAATGGTTGGGTTAGCCACACTCGTGTTGATGAGAATACCGCAATAAGGGGCCATGATCTCTGCTTTGACAAGACGTGCCAATAAAAATTGCCTCTTGAAACATGGAATGGCAAGCTAGAAAACAATTCAAAATGATGGTCGGGTGATGATGTAATGTCAGGCTACCAAAATTGTCAGCAGATTGGACTTGTGAAAATACCGTACTCTTTACGGTTGTGTGTGGGATTTGTTTTGCAGAGCCGCACACGATCCTTGTGTTCGGAATTTACTTTGGACTATTCGGAGAAGCAACCCACCTTGCAATGCCGAAGACAATCTGCGCGTCGGACTCAATGTCATTGAAGCCTGGTTCAGGGGCTACTGAGGGAGTCCTGGATTAAGGAGTCCTCGGACAGCCAAACTATATACTTTGGCCGGACTGTTGGACTATGAAGATACAAGATAGAAGACTTTGTCCCGTGTCCGGACGGGACTCTCCTTTGCATGGAAGGCAAGCTTGGCGATTCGGATATGTAGATTCCTTTCTCTGTAATCGACTTTGTGTAACCCTAGCCCCCTCTAGTGTCTTTATAAACTGGAGGGTTTAGTCAATAGGAGAATAATCATAACCTCTTAGGCTAGACTTCTAGGGTTTAGCCATTACGATCTCATGGTAGATCAACTCTTGTAATACGCATATTCATCAAGATCAATCAAGCAGGAAGTAGGGTATTACCTCCATAGAGAGGGCCCGAACCTGGGTAAAACATTGTGTCCCCCGCCTCCTGTTACCATTAGCCTTAGACACACAGTTCGGGACCCCCTACCCGAGATCTGCCAGTTTTGACACCAATAGTGAGGAAGTTAGCTCGTGAATTACATACGAAGCCAAGTGCAAAGAATATTTCAGAATCAAGGTTGTACAGGAGAGTCAGGTTTCGATCCTATGGAACTGTGGGTTATGGGCCCACCTTGTGTGTTCAGAGTAGGAAGAGCGGCGACATCTTGCACGGATATGATAGCAAGGCATGTCGTAGGATAGCCTGTCAGTTATGTTGACATCAACGTTGCTACCAAGAGTGAGGCACAAAGAGAACCATTTTCCTGCTCGTTGGAATGAGGCAGGCCACTAGGCAAAGTTCTCGTCCATCGAGGTTACTAGAATGTCATCAACAATAATAACAGGGTCACACTGATAGAGTTGTAGACCAAGGTGTTTTCATAGGAAGAGAATTAATATTGCTTAGGTCATATAGACCACAAGAAAGGTTAAACAGCCAATGGAAAGGAAAATGAAATTATCTGATTAAACAGACCAACGGAAGGGAAAATGTGTCTATCAAACTTTACAGACCAATGGAAAGGAAAATGTGTTTCACACAAGAATTGGGAGTATATCCTTCCCAAAGAAAAGCGGAGCATGATATACATGATAGGACATTAAGTGCAAAATCATTTAGAGAAAGGGGTGAGCAAAGAATTAGGATATTACCCATACAACGGTGGTTGGATAATAGATCAAGAAGCATTTAGCATTTCAATTCAAATGTTCGTGTTGATATTCGGAATACCACAGTCATGCTTAGAGATAGCACTAATATGGTGTTTCAATTAAGGGTTGGGTCTGTAGATCATAAGTGATTCAAATCCAAGATTATCTCAGAACGTAAGGTATAACCAAACACAATTAGGTCTATGTTGGCAAGAAGTCAAGGATGTTGTCGATGATAACCCAATCATCGAGGGGCGAGGATGGCATATCTCATCATGACTTTGATTGATATCCTGAAACGGGTCAGTATATTGATGGGGATCACAACAGATTTTGTCGAGGTACTATGAAGAGGCCATCAAACAGCGACGACATCAAGCAAAAGGAATGGTGAAGCAGAAGCTTATTGGAACCACGGATGCGACACAAGCTCGAAATCAAGCTTGTTGTTTGAGGTGAAATGACAAGATGAGCAAGATTGACGTAAGCTTAGCTCATCGTCGGAAGTTGTGCTCCGGGAAGAAGGACCGGGTAGCATAGTTAAAATTAGCTCGATAATGAGATAGCCGATCAGGGTAGGAATGATGTGATGGAGTATCATTCCAATGAGAATTCACAAGAGGTAGTGCAATGACACAATATCCTTGAGATAATAGGGGGCAATACTTGAGGTAGATCAAAATAGAGGTTGGGCAGATGAAATGATCTGCAGAAGACAAGTACTTTAACTTGTCCGGGAAATGGAATCAAGGAGAAAATATGGTCGGAACCATGATTGCAAAGGATCAATTTACAGATGCAAGATGAGCTTATACCAAGGGAACATTTGATTATAAGAGAAGTTTCCATGATAAGATCTACATCATGTCTATGGGCATGAACACAAAGTTCAAGGTCGACTCCCACTTCTTCAATGCATAACCTCTCATTTACTTCTCGCTTTTGACGAAGTTGTAGTGTAGATTTTTTACCCGGCATAACACCAGTAGAGTATGACCCATAGAAATTTCCGAGTTCACACAAATTAGGTAAAGCATTAGTTCAACCCATCGGGGCATCTTAGGAACATTTGCAAAAACTTCAAAGGTAATTAACTCAAGCTCGGAAGCAAAGCATGGTTGACAAAGCAGAGAATACAATTTACCAAAGGCAATATGTATCAGGGGAAGAGCGCACAAAATTTTGAATATGAAGGACACTGCCGGATAATAATCCAACAAAGGATTCATCGGTCCTCAATGGATCTGATGTGAGTATCAGTACTCAACCAGAAGAAGGAAAGAATGCAAAGGCATTCGATTATAGAAACATCTGAATAATTCGATGCTTGAGTACAAAGGAGTCATGGTTTCAAGACGAAGGATCAGAAGCAGAGGCTCTGATCAAAAGATGAGTAAGTTGAGGTGCACCCGATCAAACCTTGATTGGGAAAGAACCAGCCCATATCCAGAGTGATGTCGGAACCGTAAACAAAATTTCCAAGGGTTAATTGATGATTGCGAGTATTCGCTCACACGTTAAATCCATAGGAACAGAATGACAATCACAAAGAATTTTAAAGAATATTGCTAGGCATATGGAATTAATCCTAATGCAAGTAGGCAAGGAGAATCAAGAGTAATAGGCTGCAGAGGATTTTCGGAAGATCAGATAATATTTCCAAGTATTTAGGAAAGCATATGAACAACTGGGGATGAATGAACCCCGGTTAAGTGAATTATCCGCAGTGCAAAAGAAGCTGCAAAGGAGAAGGCACAAAGGACTCTCGGTACAACGGAGAGTATTAGGGGTATCTCGTAACAACAGGAGCAATTGGGGATGAAGGTACAAGTGGCAAGGATGTTATTCACGGGGATTACCGGCGGTCAGAAACTGCAAGCCAGTGAACACAGGGTCTCGAGATACATCGAGAAGTATCTTTAGAGTCTTATGATGTAGCAGACGATCATCTGTGCTGAAGGAGCTCCCCGGGAGGAAGCGGTTACAAGAGCCTAGTGTTAGAGTTAGCAAAATTATTTAACCCGAATAGAAGAGAGATTAGAGTCCCAGAGTAATGACGAGGAATAAAAGATACTAATACCACCCAATTGGCATCATGGGCCCGTAAGCCACACAGCCATGTTAGTAAAACTGTTTTCAAGTACTAGACTCAACTTGGGCCAAGGAGTTGGAAAGGGGGATCCTACAGGCATCCGGCTCTGATTCCAACTTGTGACGCCCCCGATTCAATCATACACTAATCATACACGCAAATGTGTACGATCAAGATCAGGGTCTCACGGGAAGATATCACAACACAACTCTAGACACAAATTAAAATAATACAAACTTTATATTACAAGCAGGGGCCTCGAGGGCTCGAATACATAAGCTCAAAATTAAACGAGTCTGTGAAAGCAACAATATCTGAGTACAGACATAAGTTAAACAAGATTGCCTTATGCTACCTCTTGAGCACTGCGTTGGTTTTCCCTTGAAGAGGAAAGGGTGATGCAGCAAAGTAGCGTAAGTATTTCCCTCAGTTTTTGAGAACCAAGGTATCAATCCAGTAGGAGGCTCCATGCAAGTCCCTCGTACCTACACAAATAAACAAGAACCTCGCAACCAACGCGATAAAGGGGTTGTCAATCCCTTCACGGCCACTTGCGAAAGTGAGATCTCATAGACATAATAAGATAAGATAAATATTTTTGGCATTTTTATGATATAGATTGGAAAGTAAAGATTGCAAAATAAAGTAGATCGGAAACTTATATGATAGAAAATAGACCCGGGGGCTATAGGTTTCACTAGTGGCTTCTCTCAAGATAGCATAAGTATTACGATGGGTGAACAAATTACTGTCGAGCAATTAATAGAAAAGTGCATAGTTATGAGAATATCTAGGCATGATCATGTATATAGGCATCACGTTCGCGACAAGTAGACCGACTCCCGCCTGCATCTACTACTATTACTCCACACATCGACCACTATCCAGCATGCATCTAGAGTATTAAGTTCATAAGAATAGAGTAACACATTAAGCAAGATGACATGATGTAGAGGGATAAACTCAAGCAATATGATATAAACCCCATCTTTTTATCCTCGATGGCAACAATACAATACGTGCCTTGCTGCCCCTGCTGTCACTGGGAAAGGACACCGCAAGATTGAACCCAAACCTAAGCACTTCTCCCATTGCAAGAAAGATAAATCTAGTAGGCCAAACCAAACTGATAATTCGAAGAGACTTGCAAAGATAACCAATCATACATAAAGAATTCAAAGGATATTCAAATATTTCTCATAGATAAACTTGATCATAAACCCACAATTCATCGGATCTCGACAAACACACCGCAAAAAGAGTTACATCGAATAGATCTCCAAGAAGATCAAGGAGAACTTTGTATTGAGATTCAAAGAGAGAGAAGAAGCCATCTAGCTAATAACTATGGACCCGAATGTCTTTGTTAAACTACTCACAACTCATCGGAGAGGCCATGGTGTTGATGTAGAAGCCCTCCATGATCGATTCCCCCTCCGGCGGAGCACCGGCAAAGGCCCCAAGATGGGATCTCATGGGTACAGAAGGTTGCGGCGGTGGAAATAGGGTTTCATGGTGCTCCTAGATGTTTTTAGGGTATGCAAGTATATATATAGGTGAAGGAGGTCAGTCAGGGGAGCCACAAGGGGCCCATGAGGGTGGGGGCGCGCCCACCCCCCTAGGGCGCGCCCTGCACCCTCGTGGCCGCCTCGACTGCTTCTTGACATCCACTCCATGTCTTCTCGATTGCTTTTGTTCCAAAAAGATCGCTCCCGAAGGTTTCATTCCGTTTGGACTCTGATTGATATTCCTTTTCTTTGAAACACAGATATAGGCAAAAAACAGCAATTCAGACTGGGCCCCCGGTTAGTAGGTTAGTCCCAAAAATGATATAAAAGTGTAAAGTAAAGCCCGTAAACATCCAAAACGAGTAATATAATAGCATGGAACAATAAAAAAATTATAGACACGTTGGAGACGTATCAAGCATCCCCAAGCTTAATTCCTGCTCGTCCTCGAGTAGGTAAATGATAAAAACAGAATTTTTGATGTGGAATGCTACCTAGCATATTTCTCAATGTAATTTTCTTTATTATGGCATGAATGTTCAGATCCAAATGATTCAAGATAAAAGTTCATATTGACATAAGAGTAATAATACTTCAAGCATACTAACAAGTAATCATGTCTTCTCAAATAACATGGCTAAAGAAAGCTTATCCCTACAAAATCATATAGTTAGGCTATGTTTCGTTTTCGTCACACAAAATACTCCCATCATGCACAACCCCGGTTTCAGCCAAGCAATTGGTTCATACTTTTTAACGCGCTTCAGCTTTTTAACTCTCACGCAATACATGAGCCTAAGCCATGGATATAGCACTATGGGTGGAATAGAATATGATGATGGAGGTTGTGTGGAGAAGACAAAAAAGGAGAAAGTCTCACATTGACAAGGCTAATCAACAGGCTATGGAGATGCCCATCAATTAATGTCAACATGAGGAGTAGGGATTGCCATGCAACGGATGCACTAGAGCTATAAATGTATGAAAGCTCAACAAAAGAAACTAAGTGGGTGTGGATCCAACTTGCTTTCTCACGAAGACCTAGGGCATTTTGAGGAAGCCCATCGTTGGAATATACAAGCCAAGTTCTATAATGAAAAATCCCCACTAGTATATGAAAGTGGCAACATAAGAGAATCTCTATCATAAAGATCATGGTTCTACTTTTAAGCACAAGTGTGGAAAAGGATAGTAACATTGTCCCCCTTTTTTTGGGCCTTTCTTTTTTTTGGCCTTTTTTTATTTGGCCTTTCCCTTTTTTATAAGGGACAATGCTCTAATAATGATTATCATCACACTTCTATTTATTTACAACTCAAGAACTACAACTCGATACTAGAACAAAATATGACTCTATATGAATGCCTCCGGCGGTGTACCGGGATGGGCAATGAATCAAGAGTGACATGTATGTAAAATTATGCATGGTGGCTTTGCCACAAATACGATGTCAACTACATGATCATGCAAGGAAATATCACAATGATGATGCGTGTCATAATAAACGGAACGGTGGAAAGTTGCATGGCAAATATCTCGGAATGGCTATGGAAATGCTATAATAGGTAGGTATGGTGGCTGTTTTGAGGAAAATATAAGGATATTCATGTGTGATAGAGCATATCGTATCACGGGATTTGGATGCACCGACGAAGTTTGCACCAATTCTCAAGGTGAGAAAGGGCAATGCACGGTACCGTAGAGGCTAGCAACGATGGAAGGGTAAGAGTGTGTATAATCCATGGAATCACATTAGTCATAAAGAACTCATATACTTATTGCAAAATTTTATTAGCCCTCAAAGCAAAGTACTACTACGCATGCTCCCAGGGGGGAGGTTGGTAGGAGTTAACCATCGCGTACCCCCGACCTCCACACGTAAGGAAGGCAATCAAAAGAGCACCCCATGCAACAAATTTGTTACACAACTTTTACCATACGTGCATGCTACGGGACTTTCCAACTTCAACACAAGTATTTCTCAATTTCATGATTACTCAACTAGCATGACTCTAACATTACCACCTTTATATCTCAAAACAATTATCAAGCATCAAGTTGATCATAGTATTCAATTCACTTCCTATGATAGTTTTTATTATACCCAACTTGGATGCCCATCATTCTAGGACCAATTTTATAACCATAGCAAATATCATGCTTTTCTAAAAGACTCTCAAAATAATATAAGTGAAGCATGACAGATCAATAATTTCTACAAAATAAAGCCACTGCCGTGCTCTAAAAAGATATAAGTGAAGTACATAGAGTATTCTAATAAATTCTGTATCATGTGTGTCTCTCCCAAAAGGTGTGTACAGCAAGGATGATTGTGGTAAACTAAAAAGCAAAGACTCATATCATACAAGACGCTCAAAGCAAAGCACATATCATGTGGTGAATAAAAATATAGCTCCAAGTAAATTTACCGATAGACGAAGACGAAAGAGGGAATGCCTTCCAGGGCATCCCCAAGCTTAGGCTTTTGGTTTTCCTTGAATTATCTTGGGGTGCCATGGGCATTCCCAAGCTTAGGCTCTTGCCACTCCTTATTCCATAGTCCACCAAATCTTTACCCAAAACTTGAAAACTTCACAACACAAAACTCAATAGGAAATCTCATGAGCTCCGTTAGTGCAAGAAAGAAAAACCACCACTTAAGGTATTGTAATGAACTCATTCTTTATTTATATTGGTATTAATCCTACTGTATTCCAACTTCTCTATGGTTCATACCCCCCGATACTAGCCATAGATTCATCAAAACAAGCAAACAACACACGAAAAACAGAATCTGTCAAAAACAAAACAGTCTGTAGTAATCTGTAACTTTCGGATACTTACGGAACTCTAAAAATCCTACCAAAATAGGAAGTCCTAGGCAATTTTTCTATTGATCTACTGCGAAAAGAATAAACTGAAAAGCACGTTTTTGTCATTTATTAAAATTATTCTCATGTGCGTAAAAGTTTCTGTTTTTCAGCAAGATCAAATTAAATATCACCCAATATGATCCTATAGGTTCTACTTGGCACAAACACTAATTAAAACATAAAACCACATATAAACAGAGGATAGATGAATTATTTATTACTAAACAGGAACAAAAAGCAAGGAACAAAAATAAAATTGGGTTGCCTCCCAACAAGCACTATCGTTTAACGCACCTAGCTAGGCATAAAAGCGAGAACAGATCTAAGTATTGCCATCTTTGGTATTCAATTCATAAGTGGCTCTCACAATAGATTCAAAAGGTAATTTTATTTTCTTTCTAGGAAAGTGTTCCATGCCTTTCCTTAATGGAAATTGGAATCTAATATTACCTTCCTTCATATCAATAATTGCACCAATTGTTCTAAGGAAAGGTCTACCAAGAATAATAGGACATGAAAGATTGCAATATATATCAAGTAAGATAAAATTTATGGGCACATAATTCCTATTTTCAACAATAAGAACATCATTAATTATTCCCATAGGTTTCTTAATAGTGGAATCTGCATGGTGCAAGTTTAAAGAGCAATCATCAAATTCACGGAAACCTAACACATCACATAAACTTTTTTGGAATCATGGAAACACTAGCACCCAAATCACACAAAGCATATCCTTTATGATCTTTAACTTTAATTTTAATAGTAGGTTCCCACTCATTATAAATTTTTGTAGGGATAGAAACTTCCAATTCAAGTTTTCCTCATAAGATTGCATCAAAGCATCAACGATATGTTTAGTAAAAGCTTTATTTTGACTATAAGCATGAGGAGAATTCAACATGGATTGCAACAAGGAAATACAATCTATTAAAGAACAATTATCATAATTAAATTCCTTCAAATCCAAAATAGTGGGTTCATTGCTATGTAAAGTTTTGATCTCTCCAATCCCACTTTTACCAAATTTAGCATCGAGGTCTAAAAACTCCGAATCATTGGGATGCCTTTTAACTAAAGTTGACTCATCTCCAGTCCCATCATTATCAAGATTCATATTGCAAAACAAAGATTTAATAGGAGACACATCAATTACTTTTATATCTTCATCATTATTATCATGGAAACTAGAAAGAAAACGCTCTTATAAAGCAATCTTTCTTAGCACGCATCCTAGCGGTTCTTTATTTGCACTCATCAATGTGAATTCTCATGGCTTTGAGAGACTCATTGATATCATGCTTAGGTGGAATAGATCTAAGTTTCAAAGAATCAACTTCAAGAGAAATTATATCCACATTCCTAGCCAATTCATCAACTTTAAGCAATTTTTCTTCAAGCAAAGCATTGAAATTCTTTTCAGAGATCATAAATTCTTTAACACTATTCTCAAAATCAGTGGGCATATTATTAAAATTTCCATAAGAGTTTTTGTAGGAATTACCATAATTATTAGAGGAATTACTAGGAAACGGCCTAGGATTATAGTTTCCTCTATACGCGTTGTTACCAAAATTATTCCTACCAGCAAAATTCACATTCATAGATCATTATTATTCTCAATCAAAGTAGACAAACGCATATCATTAGGATCAATAGGAGCACTCTTAGTAGCAAACAATTTCATAAGTTCATCCATCTTTCCACTCAAAACATTAATTTCTTCTATAGCATGAACTTTTTTACTAGTAGATCTTTTGGTGTGCCATTGAGAATAATTGACCATAATATTATCTAGGAGTTTAATAGCTTCTCCTAAAGTGATTTGCATAAAAGTACCTCCCGCGGCCGAATCTAAAAGATTTCTAGAAGCAAAATTCAATCCGGCATAAAAATTTTGTATGATCATCTATAAATTCAAACCATGTGTAGGGCAATTGTGAATCATGAATTTCATCCTCTCCCAAGATTGTGCAACATGTTCAGGATCAAGTTGCTTAAAATTCATAATATCGTTTCTAAGAGAGATGATCTTAGCGGGAGGAAAATACTTAGAGATAAAAGCATCTTTGCACTTATTCCATGAATCAATACTATTTTTAGGCAAAGATGAAAACCAAGTTTTAGCACGATCTCTAAGCGAAAATGGAAATAACTTCAATTTAACAATGTCATTATCCATGTCTTTCTTCTTTTGCATATCACACAAATCAACAAAGTTGTTTAGATGAGTAGCGGCATCTTCACTAGGAAGGCCAGAGAATTGATCTTTCATGACAAGATTCAACAAAGCAGCATTGATTTCACAAGATTCAGCATCATTAAGAGGAGCAATCGGAGTGCTAAGGAAATCATTATTGTTGGTATTGGAAAAGTCACACAATTTAGTATTATCTTGAGCCATCGTGACAAGCAATCCAACACACAACCACACAAGAGGCAAGCAAAAAAGAGGCGAACAGAAAAGAGAGGGCGAATAAAACGGCAAGGGTGAAGTGGGGGAGAGGAAAACGAGAGGCAAATGGCAAATAATGTAATGCGAGGGAGATGAGTTTGTGATGGGTACTTGGTATGTCTTGACTTGTGCGAAGACCTCCCCGGCAACGGCGCCAGAAATCCTTCTTGCTACCTCTTGAGCACTGCGTTGGTTTTACCTTGAAGAGGAAAGGGTGATGCAGCAAAGTAGTGTAAGTATTTCCCTCAGTTTTTGAGAACCAAGGTATCAATCCAGTAGGAGCACTACTAGGAAAACGGCTATGGATGAAATGGACACTAATGACGCACCACATGTGTGCTGTGCCATTAGTATATAGCAATGGCGCACCACATATAGGTGCGCCATTAAACTTCAAATACTAATGGTGCACCACACCCACGGTGCGCCATTACTAGTTTTGACCCAAAATTCCCCCGAATACACCCCCCCCCCTTGTGGACCGCCTTTTCAGTTTTAAAAAAAATAAAAGAAAATGACGGAAATGTCAAAAAAAATAAAAGAAAATAAGTTTCCCATGTGATATTAGTTCTAGTTGTTGGGAAAATTTGCAAATATGAATTTCGACTTTATTTGCAAAATCTCTCTGGAATTTGTAAAATGGGCATAACTTTTGCATACTAACTCGGATTAAAAAGTTTTTTATATGAAAAATCATCTACTCGAAAAGTTACATCCAAATTTTCAAAATCCTCAAAAACCTAATAGAAAAAAAAGTAATGGGGCTTTTAAGATCTGGAGGCGAAAAAATTAAAAAAAAAATCAAACTTACTAGTGGTGCACCATTTGCTAGGTGCGCCACTAGTAACACAAAAAAATAGTTTCGAATTTTTTTGGGGAATTGTTTTTCAAAATATGATACGTAATATGAACGGAAGTTTGAAATAATTTTTCAAAATTTCATCACACTCATGAACATGAACAAAGTCCTAAACATCAACAAGGTTTAATAGGATTGATATGCTAGATATATCAACAAGTGCTTGTGAAGTGAGCTGGTGCTGGGGTTGGATAAAACTCTGAAGTTAAGCATGCTTGGGCTGGAGTAGTGTGAGGATGGGTGGCCTTTCGGGAAGTTTGACCATGGAGTGTGATTAGACCTGAGATTAAGCATATTGACCCGAGATTAAGCCATAGTGACCCGAGATTAAGAAAAAAAATAAAAAAATTTGAAAAAAAATTGTTACTAATGGAGCACTCCTATGTGGTGCGCCATTACTAAGTGAGATAGTAATGGCGCACCTCTAGGCATACTAATGGCGCACTACAGGTGCGCCATTAGTATCTGGTATACTAATGGCGCACCAGTGGCGTGGTATTAGTGGCGCACCAGTAGTGCGCCATTAGTAGGCAAAACTGGTGCGCCACTAGTAGGCCTTTTTCCTAGTAGTGGAGGCTCCACGCAAGTCCCTCGTACCTACACAAACAAACAAGAACCTCGCAACCAACGTGATAAAGGGGTTGTCAATCCCTTCACGGCCACTTGCAAAAGTGAGATCTGATAGAGATAATAAGATAAGATAAATATTTTTGATATTTTTATGATATATATTGGAAAGTAAAGATTGCAAAATAAAGAAGATCGGAAACTTATATGATAGAAAATAGACCCGGGAGCCATAGGTTTCACTAGTGGCTTCTCTCAAGATAGCATAAGTATTACGGTGGGTGAACAAATTACTATCGAGCAATTGATAGAAAAGTGCATAGTTACGAGAATATCTAGGCATGATCATGTATATAGGCATCACGTCCATGATAAGTAGACCGACTCTCGCCTGCATCTACTACTATTACTCCACATATCGACCGCTATCCCGCATGCATCTAGAGTATTAAGTTCATAAGAACATAGTGACGCACTAAGCAAGATGACAGGATGTAGAGGGATAAACTCAAGCAATATGATATAAATCCCATCTTTTTATCCTCGATGGCAACAATACAATACGTGCCTTGCTGCCCCTGCTGTCACTGGGAAAGGAGACCGCAAGATTGAAACCAAAGATAAGCACTTCTCCCATTGCAAGAAAGTTCAATCTAGTAGGCCAAACCAAACTGATAATTCGAAGAGACTTGCAAAGATAACCAATCATACATAAAAGAATTCAGAGGAGATTCAAATATTTCTCATAGATAAACTTGATCATAAACCCACAATTCATCGGATCTCGACAAACACACCGCAAAAAGAGTTACATCGAATAGATCTCCAAGAAGATCAAGGAGAACTTTGTATTGAGATTGAAAGAGAGAGAACAAGCCATCTAGCTAATAACTATGGACCCGAAGGTTTGTGGTAAACTACTCACAACTCATCGGAGAGGCTATGGTTTTGATGTAGAAGCCCTCCGTGATCGATTCCCCCTCCGATGGAGAGTCGGCGAAGGCCCAAGATGGTATATCACAGGTACAGAAGGTTGCGGCGGTGGAAATAGGGTTTCATGGTGCTCCTGGATGTTTTCAGGGTATGCAAGTATCTATAGGCGAAGGAGGTCGGTCAGGGAGCCACGAGGGGCCCACGAGGGTGGGGGGCGCCCACCCCCCTAGGGCGCGCCCTGCACCCTCGTGGTCGCCTCGGCTGCTTCTTAACATCCACTCCAAGTCTTCTGGATTGCATTTGTTCCAAAAAGATCGCTCCCGAAGGTTTCATTCAGTTTGGAATCCTTTTGATATTCCTTCTCTTTGAAACACTGAAATAGGCAATAAAAAACAGCAATTTGGGCTGGGCCTCCGGTTAGTAGGTTAGTCCCAAAAATGATATAAAAGTGTAAAGTAAAGCCCATAAACATCCAAAACAGGTAATATAATAGCATGGAACAATCAAAAATTATAGATACGTTGGAGACGTATTGCACAAAAGCAACATGATCAAAAAGGCAAGGCATCCTGCCTGGGAGCCTCCTAACTACTCCTGGTCGTCGGCGGCCTCCACGTAGTAGTATGCACCCTCGTGTTTGTAGTAGTCATCATTGAAGGTGGCATCTGGGTCCTGGACTCCGTCATCTGGTTGCGTCATCCGAGAAGAATGGAAAAGGGGGAAAAGAGGGAGCAAAGCAACCGTGAGTACTCATCGAAAGTACTCGCAAGCAAAGATCTACACGACATATGCATCGATGTCAATTTAAATGGGTTGTATTTGTGGTCTGAACTGCAGAATGCCAGAAGAGAAGGGGAAAAGCTAGTCCTATCGAGGACTAGCATCTTCTGGAAACCACCATCTTGCATCAACATGAGGGTGTCTAGTAGTATAACATAAGTCATATTTATGTTGTTGTATCAACACTCCAGGATCCTTTCTCGACTCCCGAAGCAACATATCCAAATCATGCCTCAGCATCCAGTTCTAGTTGTATCGATCGGGATACAACCCACCACGCTCGATTAACTCCGGCCGGACACACTTTCCTGGGTCATGCCCGTCCTTGGCCAAACAATATGCCGCAACCCTACCTAGGCTTAATAGAGAGGTCAGCACTCCGGACTAACCCTATGCCACCAGGGGTCATGGGCCATCGCCTCGGGAACCCCTTCACGTTGCAAACGCGACCGGTGAGCAGACCTAGCTACCTCCTTAAAAAAGGCAGGTGCTTACGCATTCCAACCTGGCACGTGTCGCTCAGTCGCTGACGTCTAATAAGCTTCGGCTGATGCATATGATGCAGAACGCCCATACTATGCCCACATGATGGTTAGTGCTATCAAGCCAGAGGCCACTCGAATCAAATATCCAAATCATAGTGGATTAGGAACGCGCGGTAACAAGCAAAGACTCACGAAAGATGTGACCCCATCGCCCCGTCTTGAGGACTTGCGGCAAGGGCTAAGAATGCCCGATCATGCCTCGTAATTATCTCGCGGGAACCTTCCAGGTCAACCCGACTACACATCACTCGCAATTAACCTCGCGCGGGTACCCCTAAGGGTCGACCCGTCTTTAGTAACATGGTTCAGTGTAAGGTCATAGTAGCCATAGTAACTGTGTGCCAAACACCAAGGGGAACCCTGAGGAACCACCCTCGAGGTTCACACTTGAGGGGTTGCACGACAGCATCGTATCGGAAGTGGCTAAGGAGGAAATTTCCCTTGATGACCACGATCGAATAGCTACACTACAGAGATCTCATCAGGAGTGATGTATGAGGTTCCACCCTCGGCACTCGATGGTAACTCTGCAGAGTCGAGCACAAAAGGGGCGTAATGTGATGTGAGGTGTCGGGGCATGGTCGTCGATCACGTTGATCGAGTCGTCGACGATGAAGCAGGGGCAACAAGGACCAGGGGGTCACTGATGGATCACTAACCAACCTATACTAAGCAGTTTAGGATAAGCAGGTAAGGTAACAATAAGCAAGTTAAAAAAGCAGGCTATGCATTAGAATACGAGCAATCAATTACAGTAGCAAAATCTAATGCATGCATGAGAGAATGGAATGGGCGATATCGGGATGATCAAAGGGGGGCTTGCCTGGAAGCTTTGTTGTAAATGAACAAGGGTCATCAGAGACGTAGTCGATCACAGGGGCAGCATCGGTCTCGGTGTCTACCGGAGAAAAGAGGGGGGAGAAACAATAAATATAAAGCAAACATAGCATCACAAAGCATAACATGGCAATAAGCTGCGTCGGGTGTGACCTAACGTATGGCCACACGAATTAGGTGAAAGTGGAATTCAACCAGGAATATTTTCCCGGTTCCGGATTTGTGTCAGATAGATGACCGGAGAGGGAATGTTCCATGTTCAGCATGTTAGGGGCATGTGACAGATGAACGGACTGCGAGTTTGGATTCGTTGGATTTTTCTGAGCAACTTTCATGTAGAAAGCTTTTTCATCCGAGTTACGGTTTATTTTCTATGAATTTTCAAAGATCAAACCATTTTCTGGAATTATTTATTTTAACAGAAAGATATTATTGCCTCAGCATTATGTCACTGCGACGTCAGAGTCAACAGACCGGCTGACTGGTCAAAATGACCAGTGAGGCCCACTTGTCATAGACAGAGGGGCAGACAGAGGTTTATTTTAGTTAAGCAGAGTTAATTAACAGTTGGGCCCCACATGTCCGTGACACATTAAACTAACTAATAAGTTCATTTATAAAATCATTTTAATTAGTTTAATTATGCGGTGGGGCCCGCATGTCAGTGCCACTGGGCTGCCCAGTCAGCAGTTGACTGAGTCAACCCAGTCAACTGGGTCCCGTGGGACCCGCTGGCAGCAACCCTAGGGTGGCCCCAGGTCGCCGAGGTCAGCACCAGGACAGAGTAGCACCGACAAGGCCATTCGTGGTGTCCAAACGCCGGAGACAGCCAGAATCGTGCTACGGCGCATCATTTGAGCCGTGGTCGGGCGCGTTCGAACGGTGAGGCTGGGCCGCAACCAACCGTGGTGGTGGTGCGGGCTGTAACGGCCAGAATCTTCACCGGCGGCGAGGTCAGTGGCAGAGTTCTATGGGTGTTGGCAAAAACAGTGATGTCGTGCGTTATGGTTCAAAGCAAAAGGACAGGCGCGCTCTACGCGTGTGTGTGAGGTCGATGGACACGGTCTCGAAGCCGTTTGGTCGCCGGAGACCCGACGGCAACTAGCCAGGTGGCGACGAGCTCGGCTATGGCGGCGAGGTAGCTACAGTGTGCGAGGGGTCAACGAAGAGGAGAAAGGGACGGAGAAGCTCACCGCATGGCTCACACGTAGGCCTGTAATGGTTTAGGAGTTGCAGAGGTGGCGTCGGAGATGAAGGAGGCGGCAGCGATCGAAGATGGGGAACGGCGGATTCCCAGTGTTGCAGTGCCTCCAGGCTCCAGCTGCGACCACCAGACGTCGAGGAAGACGATCAAGAAGACCATGGACGCGCCGATGAAGCGTTGCGGTGGTTGTGGCCGCGGAGACGAGCGAGGCACGGCGGCGACCTCGTCGGCCTCCTCTCCAAAATGAAGGAGAGGGAGAGAGAGAAGGGGAGAGTGGGTGAGGGAGAGATAGGGGGACGGGGAAGCGGGAGTGGCGGTAAGTGAGGGGAAGGACTCGAGGCATCTGGGGCCTTATCCTCTCGTCGGGCATCGCCGGCGAGGTGGTTGGACGGTGACGGGCGCGCGTTGTCCAGCCCGGTCGGAGGAACAGGAAGCGAACGGGGAGGGGAGTGGGCCGGCCTACTGGGATCGGTCGAGGCCCATGGGAAGGCCAGGGGCTCTCCCACCCCTTTTGTTGGGGAACGTAGTAATTTCAAAAAATTTCCTACGCACACGCAAGATCATGGTGATGCATAGCAACGAGGGGGAGAGTCTGATCTACGTACCCTTGTAGATCGCAACGGAAGCGTTGACACAACGTAGAGGAAGTAGTCGTACGTCTTCTTCCCGATCCGACCGATCCAAGCACCGTTACTCCGGCACCTCCGAGTTCTTAGCACACGTTCAGCTCGATGACGTTCCTCGGGCTCCGATCCAGCAAAGCGTCGAGGAAGAGTTCCGTCAGCACGACGGCGTGGTGACGATCTTGATGTACTACCGACGCAGGGCTTCGCCTAAGCACTACAACGGTATGATCGAGGTGGAATTTGGTGGCAGGGGTACCGCACACGGCTAAGGAACGATCTCAAGGATCAACTTGTGTGTCTTGGGGTGTCCCCTGCCCCCGTATATAAAGGATGAAAGGGGGGAGGCTGGCCGGCCAAAGGAGGGAGGCGCAGGAGGAGTCCTACTCCTACCGGGAGTAGGACTCCTCCCCCCAATCCTATTCCAACTAGGACTCCTTGGAAAAAAGGGAGAGGGAAAGAGAGAGAGGTGGCCGGCCACCTCTCCTAGTCCTAATAGGACTAGGGGAGGGGGGGAGGCGCGCAGCCCTCCTTGGCAGCCCCTTTCACCTTTCCACAATGGCCCATGTAGGCCCATTTGGCTCCCGGGGGGTTCCGGTAACCCTCCCGGTAATCCGGTAAAATCCCGATTTCACCCGGAACACTTCCGATGTCCAAACATAGGCTTCCAATATATCAATCTTTACGTCTCGACCATTTCGAGACTCCTCGTCATGTCCGTGATCTCATCCGGGACTCCGAACAACCTTCGGTACATCAAAATGCATAAACTCATAATAACTGTCATCGTAACGTTAAGCGTGCGGACCCTACGGTTCGAGAACATTGTAGACATGACCGAGACACATCTCCGGTCAATAACCAATAGAGGGACCTGGATGCCCATATTGGCTCCTACATATTCTACGAAGATCTTTATCGGTCAGACCGCATAACAACATACATTGTTCCCTTTGTCATCGGTATGTTACTTGCCCGAGATTCGATCGTCGGTATCCGATACCTAGTTCAATCTCGTTACCGGCAAGTCTCTTTACTCGTTCCATAATACATCATCCCGCAACTAACTCATTAGTTGCACTGCTTGCAAGGCTTAAGTGATGTGCATTACCGAGAGGGCCCAGAGATACCTCTCCGACAATCAGAGTGACAAATCCTAATCTCGAAATACGTCAACCCAACATCTACCTTTGGAGCCACCTGTAGTACTCCTTTATAATCACCCAGTTACGTTGTGACGTTTGGTAGTACCCAAAGTGTTCCTCCGGCAAACGGGAGTTGCATAATCTCATAGTCATAGGAACATGTATAAGTCATGAAGAAAAGCAATAGCAACATACTAAACGATCGGGTGCTAAGCTAATGGAATGGGTCATGTCAATCAGATCATTCAACTAATGATGTGACCTCGTTAATCAAATAACAACTCTTTTGTCCATGGTTAGGAAACATAACCATCTTTGATTAACGAGCTAGTCAAGTAGAGGCATACTAGTGACACTCTGTTTGTCTATGTATTCACACATGTATTATGTTTCCGGTTAATACAATTCTAGCATGAATAATAAACATTTATCATGATATAAGGAAATAAATAATAACTTTATTATTGCCTCTAGGGCATATTTCCTTCAGTCTCCCACTTGCACTAGAGTCAATAATCTAGTTCACATTGCCATGTGATTTAGCAGCAATAGTTCACATCACCATGTGATTAACACCCATAGTTCACATCGTCATGTGACCAACACTCAAAGGGTTTACTAGAGTTAGTAATCTAGTTCACATCTCTATGTGATTAACACCCAAAGAGTACTAAGGTGTGATCATGTTTTGCTTGTGAGATAATTTTAGTCAACGGGTCTGTCACATTCAGATCCGTAAGTATTTTGCAAAATTCTATGTCTATAATGCTCTGCATGGAGCTACTCTAGCTAATTGCTCCCACTTTCAATATGTATCCAGATTGAGACTTTAGATTCATCTGGATCAGTGTCAAAAACTTGCATCGACGTAACCCTTTACGACGAACCTTTTTGTCACGTCCATAATTGAGAAACATATCCTTATTTCACTAAGGATAATTCTGACCGCTGTCCAGTGATCTACTCCTAGATCACTATTGTACTCCCTTGCCAAATCAGTGCAGGGTATACAATAGATCTGGTACACAGCATGGCATACTTTATAGAACCTATGAATGAGGCATAGGGAATGACTTTCATTCTCTTTCTATCTTCTGCCGTGGTCGGGCTTTGAGTCTTCACTCAACTTCACACCTTGTAACACAGGCAAGAAACTTTTTCTTTGACTGTTCCATTTTGAACTACTTCAAAATCTTGTCAAGGTATGTACTCATTGAAAAAACTTATCAAGCGTCTTGATCTATCTCTATAGATCTTGAAGCTCAATATGTAAGCAGTTTCACCGAAGTCTTTCTTTGAAAAACTCCTTTCAAACACTCCTTTATGCTTTACAGAATAATTCTACATTATTTCCGATCAACAATATGTCATTCACATATACTTATCAGAATTGCTGTAGTGCTCCCACTCACTTTCTTGTAAATACAGGCTTCACCGCAAGTCTGTATAAAACTATATGCTTTGATCAACTCATCAAAGTGTATATTCCAACTCCGAGATGCTTGCACCAGTCCATAAATGGATCGCTGGAGCTTGCACACTTTGTTAGCTCCCTTTGGATCGACAAAACCTTCCGGTTGCATCATATACAACTCTTCTTTAATAAATCTATTAAGGAATGCAGTTTTGTTTATCCATTTGCCAGATTTCATAAAATGCGGCAATTACTAACATGATTCGGACAGACTTAAGCATAGATACGAGTGAGAGAATCTCATCGTAGTCAATACCTTGAACTTGTCGAAAACCTTTTGCGACAATTCTAGCTTTGTAGATAATAACATTACTATCAGCGTCCGTCTTCCTCTTGAAGATCCATTTATTCTCAATTGCTTGCCGATCATCGGGCAAGTCAACCAAAGTCCAAACTTTGTTCTCATACATGGATCATATCTCAGATTTCATGGCCTCAAACCATTTCGCGGAATCTGGGCTCATCATCGCTTCCTCATAGTTCGTAGGTTCGTCATGGTCAAGTAACATGACCTCCAGAACAGGATTACCGTACCACTCTGGTGCGGATCTCACTCTGGTTTACCTACGAGATTCGGTAGTAACTTGATCCGAAGTTTTATGATCATTATCATTAGCTTCCTCACTAATTGGTGTAGGAGTCACAAGAACAGATTTCTGTGATGAACTACTTTCCAATAAAGGAGAAGGTACAATTACCTTATCAAGTTCTACTTTCCTCCCACTCACTTCTTTCGAGAGAAACTCCTTCTCTAGAAAGTATCCATTATAAGCAATGAATGTCTTGCCTTAGGATCTGTGATAGAAGGTGTACCCAACAGTCTCCTTTTGGGTATCCTATGAAGACATATTTCTCCGATTTGGTTTTGAGCTTATCAGGATGAAACTTTTTCACATAAGCATCACAACCCCAAACTTTAAGAAACGACTACTTTGGTTTCTTGCTAAACCACAGTTCAGATTGTGTCGTCTCAACGGACTTAGATGGTGCCCCTTTTTAACGTGAATGCAGCTGTCTCTAATGCATAACCCCAAAACGATAGTGGTAGATCGGTAAGAGACATCATAGATCGCACTATATCTAATAAAGTACGGTTATGACGTTCGGACACACCATTACACTATGGTGTTCCTTGTGGCGTGAGTAGTGAAACTATTTCACATTGTTTTTAACTGAAGGCCAAACTCGTAACTCAAATACTCTTCTCTACGATCAGATCATAGAAACTTTATTTTCTTGTTACGATGATTTTTCACTTCACTCTGAAATTCTTTGAACTTTTCAAATGTTTCAGACTTATGTTTCATCAAGTAGATATACCCATATCTGCTTAAATCATCTGTGAAAGTCAGAAAATAATGATACCTGTCGCAAGCCTCAATATTCATCGGACCACATACATCAGTATGTATGATTTCCAACAAATCTTTTCTCGCTCCATTGTTCCGGAGAACGGCGTTTTAGTCATCTTGCCCAAAAGGCATGGTTCGCAAGCATCAAGTGATTCATAATCAAGTGATTCCGAAAGCCCATCAACATGGAGTTTCTTCATGCGCTTTATACCAATATGACCTAAACAGCAGTGCCACAAATAAGTTGCACTATCATTATTAACTTTGCATCTTTTGGTTTCAATATTATGAATATGTATATTATTAAGATCGAGATCCAATGAACTATTTTCATTGGGTGTGTAACCATATAAGGTTTTATTCATGTAAACAGAACAACAATTTATTCTTTTACTTAAATGAATAACTGTATTACAATAAACATGATCAAATCATATTCATGCTAAACACAAACACCAAATAACACTTATTTAGTTTCAACACTAATCTCGAAAGTATAGGGGAGTGTGCGATGATGATCATATCAATCTTGGAACTACTTCCAACACACATCGTCACTTCACCCTTAACTAGTCTCTGTTTATTCTGCAACTCCCGTTTTGAGTTACTAATCTTAGCAACTGAACTAGTATCAAATACTGAGGGTTTGCTATAAACACTAGTAAAGTACACATCAATAACATGTATATCAAATATACTTATGTTCACTTTGCCATCCTTCTTATCTGCCAATCCGTTGGGGTAGTTCCGCTTCCAGTGACCAGTCCCTTTGCAGTAGAAGCACTTAGTCTCAGGCTTAGGATCAAACTTGGGCTTCTTCACTTGAGCAGCAACTTGCTTGCCGTTCTTCTTGAAGTTCCCCTTCTTTCCTTTGCCCTTTTTCTTGAAACTAGTGATCTTGTCAACCATCAACACTTGATGTTTTTCTTTGATTTCTACCTTCGTTGATTTCAGCATCACAAAGAGCTTGGGAGTTGTCTCCGTTATCCCTTGCATATTATAGTTCATCACAAAGTTCTACTAACTTAGTGATGGTGACTAGAGAATTCTGTCAATCACTATCTTATCTGGAAGATTAACTCCCACTTGATTCAAGCGATTGTAGTACCCAGACAATCTGAGCACATGCTCACTAGTTGAGCGATTCTCCTCCATCTTTTAGCTATAGAACTTGTTGGAGACTTCATATCTCTCAACTCGGGTATTTGCTTGAAATATTAACTTCAACTCCTGGAACATCTCATATGTTCCATGACGTCCAAAACGTCTTTGAAGTCCCGATTCTAAGCTATTAAGCATGGTGCACTAAACTATCAAGTAGTCATCATATTGAGCTAGCCAAACGTTCATAACGTCTGCATCTGCTCCTGCAATAGGTCTGTCACCTAGCGGTGCATCAAGGACATAATTCTTCTGTGCAGCAATGAGGATAAACCTCAGATCACGGATCCAATCCGCAACATTGCTACTAACATCTTTCAACACAATTTTCTCTAGGAACATATCAAAATAAACACAGGGAAGCAACAACGCGAGCTATTGATCTACAACATAATTTGCAAAATACTACCAGGACTAAGTTCATGATAAATTTAAGTTCAATTAATCATATTACTTGAGAACTCCCACTTAGATAGATATCCCTCTAATCCTCTAAGTGATCACGTGATCCAAATCAACTAAACCATAACCGATCATCACGTGAGATGGAGTAGTTTTCAATGGTGAACATCGTTATGTTGATCATATCTACTATATGATTCACGCTCGACCTTTCGGTCTCCGTGTTCCGAGGCCATATCTGTATATGTTTGGCTCGTCAAGTATAACCTGAGTATTCCGCGTGTGCAACTGTTTTGCACCCGTTGTATTTGAACGTAGAGCCTATCACACCCGATCATCACGTGGTGTCTCAGCACGAAGAACTTTTGCAACGGTGCATACTCAGGGAGAACACTTCTTGATAATTTAGTGAGAGATCATCTTATAATGCTACCGTCAATCAAAGCAAGATAAGATGCATAAAAAGATAAACATCACATGCAATCAATATAAGTGATATGATATGGCCATCATCATCTTGTGCTTTGTGATCTCCATCTCTGAAGCACCGTCATGATCACCATCGTCACCGGCGCGACACCTTGATCTCCATCGTAGCATCGTTGTCGTCTCGCCAATCTTATGCTTCCACGACTATCACTACCGCTTAGTAATAAAGTAAAGCATTACATCGCGATTGCATTGCATACAATAAAGCGACAACCATATGGCTCCTGCCAGTTGCCGATAACTCGGTTACAAAACATGATCATCTCATACAATAAAATCAGCATCATGCTTTGACCATATCACATCACAACATGCCCTGCAAAAACAAGTTAGACGTCTTCTACTTTGTTGTTGCAAGTTTTACGTGGCTGCTACGGGCTTAAGTAAGAACTCATCTCACCTACGCATCAAAACCACAACGATAGTTCGTCAAATAGACTCCGTTTTAACCTTCTCAAGGACCGGGCGTAGCCACACTTGGTTCAACTAAAGTTGGAGAGACAGTCTTCCGCAAGCCATCTATGTGCAAAGCACGTCGAGGGAACCGGTCTCGCGTAAGAGTACGCGTAAGGTTGGTCCGGATCGTCTCATCCAACAATACCGCCGAACCAAAGTATGACATGCTGGTAGGCAGTATGACTTGTATCGCCCACAACTCACTTGTGTTCTACTCGTGCATATAACATCAAACCATAAAAACCTAGGCTCTGATACCACTGTTGGGGAACGTAGTAATTTCAAAAAAAATTCCTACGCACACGCAAGATCATGGTGATGCATAGCAACGAGGGGGAGAGTCTGATCTACGTACCCTTGTAGATCGCAACGGAAGCATTGACACAACGTAGAGGAAGTAGTCGTACGTCTTCTTCCCGATCCGACCGATCCAAGCACCGTTACTCCGGCACCTCCGAGTTCTTAGCACACGTTCAGCTCGATGACGTTCCTCGGGCTCCGATCCAGCAAAGCGTCGAGGAAGAGTTCCGTCAGCACGACGGCGTGGTGACGATCTTGATGTACTACCGACGCAGGGCTTCGCCTAAGCACTACAACGGTATGATCGAGGTGGAATTTGGTGGCAGGGGTACCGCACACGGCTAAGGAACGATCTCAAGGATCAACTTGTGTGTCTTGGGGTGTCCCCTGCCCCCGTATATAAAGGATGAAAGGGGGGAGGCTGGCCGGCCAAAGGAGGGAGGCGCAGGAGGAGTCCTACTCCTACCGGGAGTAGGACTCCTCCCCCCAATCCTATTCCAACTAGGACTCCTTGGAAAAAAGGGAGAGGGAAAGAGAGAGAGGTGGCCGGCCACCTCTCCTAGTCCTAATAGGACTAGGGGAGGGGGGGAGGCGCGCAGCCCTCCTTGGCAGCCCCTTTCACCTTTCCACAATGGCCCATGTAGGCCCATTTGGCTCCCGGGGGGTTCCGGTAACCCTCCCGGTAATCCGGTAAAATCCCGATTTCACCCGGAACACTTCCGATGTCCAAACATAGGCTTCCAATATATCAATCTTTACGTCTCGACCATTTCGAGACTCCTCGTCATGTCCGTGATCTCATCCGGGACTCCGAACAACCTTCGGTACATCAAAATGCATAAACTCATAATAACTGTCATCGTAACGTTAAGCGTGCGGACCCTACGGTTCGAGAACATTGTAGACATGACCGAGACACATCTCCGGTCAATAACCAATAGAGGGACCTGGATGCCCATATTGGCTCCTACATATTCTACGAAGATCTTTATCGGTCAGACCGCATAACAACATACATTGTTCCCTTTGTCATCGGTATGTTACTTGCCCGAGATTCGATCGTCGGTATCCGATACCTAGTTCAATCTCGTTACCGGCAAGTCTCTTTACTCGTTCCATAATACATCATCCCGCAACTAACTCATTAGTTGCACTGCTTGCAAGGCTTAAGTGATGTGCATTACCGAGAGGGCCCAGAGATACCTCTCCGACAATCAGAGTGACAAATCCTAATCTCGAAATACGTCAACCCAACATCTACCTTTGGAGCCACCTGTAGTACTCCTTTATAATCACCCAGTTACGTTGTGACGTTTGGTAGTACCCAAAGTGTTCCTCCGGCAAACGGGAGTTGCATAATCTCATAGTCATAGGAACATGTATAAGTCATGAAGAAAAGCAATAGCAACATACTAAACGATCGGGTGCTAAGCTAATGGAATGGGTCATGTCAATCAGATCATTCAACTAATGATGTGACCTCATTAATCAAATAACAACTCTTTTGTCCATGGTTAGGAAACATAACCATCTTTGATTAACGAGCTAGTCAAGTAGAGGCATACTAGTGACACTCTGTTTGTCTATGTATTCACACATGTATTATGTTTCCGGTTAATACAATTCTAGCATGAATAATAAACATTTATCATGATATAAGGAAATAAATAATAACTTTATTATTGCCTCTAGGGCATATTTCCTTCACCTTTGATTTTCCTTTTTTTTAACTTTTGCCTTTTCTTTTAAAAACTTTCTGTTTTAGCTAGTTTAGGCCATTTAGACACTTTGCAAAAATGTTGGTTCACCACCAATATTAACTATGCATTATTTGGCACAAGATGAACATTTTAGTTTTCATGTTTGAGCAATTTTGAATTTCACTTAGAATTCGAATTTGAATTTGACTGGTATTTCAAATGGGATATTGAACAAAGGTGATTAAGCATTGTTTGGAAAAATAATTAGCTTAATCATAGAGGGTTATTGTAGCATGACACAGGGGGTGTTACTGATACCGATGATCGAATCTCAGGCAAGTAACATACCGATGACAAAGGGAATAATGTATGTTGTCATTACGGTTCGACCGATAAAGATCTTCGTAGAATAAGTAAGAGCCAATATGAGCATCTAGGTTCCGCTATTGGTTATTGACCGGAGAGGTGTCTCGGTCATGTATACATAGTTCTCGAACCCATAGGTTCCGCACGCTTAACGTTCGATGACGATTTTGTATTATATGAGTTATGTGTTTTGGTGACCAAATGTTGTTCGGAGTCTCGGATTAGATCACGTACATGACGAGGAGTCTCGAAATGGTCGAGAGGTAAAGATTGATATATAGGACGATGGTATTCGGACACCAGAAGTGTTCCGGGGGTACCGGTACATATTGGGTCACCGGAAAGGGGTTCCGGGCACCCACATCAAAGATATGGGCCTAGTGGGCTAAGAGGGGAAACGCAGCAGCTAGTAGGGGTTGCTGCACCCCCATATGGGCCGCACCATAGGGGAAAGGAAAAAGGGGAAGAGAGAAGGTAGGGGAGGGATTCGGCCTCCCCCTTCCTTCCCTCCTCCCTCCTCTTTCCTTCCCCCTCCGGTGAAAAAGGAAAGGGAGGGGCCGAATTGGGGAGAAACCCCAAGTAGGATTCGGCCTACTTGGGGCGCCCCCCTTGGCTGCTCCCTCTCCCTCCCACCAATATATATGAGGGGGGGAGCGCCTAGAACAAACATCAACATCTGTTAGTCGTGTGCGGCGCCTCTCTCCATAGATTACACCCTCGGTCATATTCTCGTAGTGCTTAGGCAAAGCCCTGCACGGATCACATCACCATCATCGTCACCACGCCGTCGTGCTGACGAAACTCATCTACTTCCTCAACACTTTGCTAGATCAAGAGTTCGAGGGACATCATCGAGCTGAACGTGTGTAGAACTCGGAGGTGTCGTATGTTCGGTGCTTGATCGGTCGAAACATGAAGAAGTTCGACTACATCAACCACGTTGTCAAACGCTTCCGCTTTTGGTCTAGGAGGGTACGTAGACACACTCTCCCCCTATCTTTGCTATGAATCTCCTAGATAGATCTTGCGTGAGCGTTGGAATTTTTTTGAAATTGCATGCTATGCTTCCCAACACTCGTGGTGGTATTCTTCTGGCCTGGGACCCCGTAGTGGTCCAGCTCTCCAGCCCACACTATATGGAGAACGCGGTCACCGTGCTAGTCACTTCGGTCGTAACATCTTCCCATTGGTGGATGACAGGGGTGTATGGCCCTAACCTGGACACACAAAAGATTGAGTTCACGCAAGAACTGATTGACATCCGAGAGCTCATTGCAGGGCCATGGGAAGTTTTGGGGGACTTTAACCTCCTCGTAAATCCAGAAGACAAAAGCAATGATCACATTGACAGGCGTATGATTGCGTGATTCTGGTTCAAGCTCAATTTTCTTGACCTGAAAGAGGTATACCTCAATGGCAGGAGGTACACGTGGTCAAATGAGCGAGGATGGGCTACTCTTGAGAACTTAGATCATATCTTCACCATGATGGATTGGGAGGAGTTGCACCCTTCCTATTTTCTCTCGGCCATGGGATCTGTTGTCTCGGACCATTGCTCCCTACTACTGGATTTGCATGTTGACTTTAGGGTGGGTAAGCGCTTTCGCTTTGAAGCCTTCTAGACGAAGGCAAAGGGGTTTCACAATGTCGTGCAGTCTGCATGGAATTTAGTGCCCTCTGCGAGCAATCCCTTTGTGGTCCTTGATAGCAAGCTGAGAGCAATAGCAAAAGCATTGCAAACTTGGAGCGACAAGTGGATTGGAAACATGAAGTTGCAAATAGCCTTGGCTCTAGAGGTTATCCTTCGACTAGATGTGGTGATGGAATCGAGGCAGCTTTCAGAGCAGGAGGTTGGCCTTAGGAGGATCTTGAAAAGAAAGTTGCTCGGCTTGTGTTCCCTTGAGAGGTCCATTACGCGCCATCATTCTAGGATGACGTGGCTACGTGATGGAGATGCCAACTCACAGTTGTTCAAGCAACATGCCAGCTACAAGAGGCGTTGCAACACTATTATGGGCCTTCGGTGCAACGATCAATATCTCACAGGCCAAGAGGAAATTGTGGAGGCGGTGGATGGTTACTACCAGGAGATTCTTGGCTTGGCCCCGCAGCGAACCAGGAGCCTCAACCTCGACCTACTAGGCCTCCCAAGGTTGGACCTTGCGCACCTTGAGCTGCCATTCTCGAAGGAAGAGGTAGCAAAGATCCTGAAAGCTATGCCAAAAGACAAGGCACCAGGGCCGGACGGCTTTATGGACCGTTTCTATGCATGTTGCTGGGATATCATCAAAGGGGACTTCATGAGAGCGCTGGACAGCTTTTACAAAGGGGATATGCGCGGGCTAGCGGACATCAACAGAGCTTACGTCACACTAATCCCCAAGAAGGATGGCGCAGAGGAGATGAGGGATTTCCGCCCGGTCAGCTTGGTGCACGAGGCAGCAAAGATTTTTGACAAATTCTCACAGTACGACTAACAAAAGATCTGCCCAAGCTTGTGGGAAGCCATCAGAGCGCCTTCATTCGCGGGCGCTCGATTCACAACAATTTCATGATGGTCCAAGGCACCGTGAGGAAACTGCATGCTCTGAATAATGCCTTTGTCATGGTTAAGCTCGACATCTCGAAAGCTTTTGATACGGTGCAATGGTCGTTTGCCATTGAGGTGCTCACTAGTATGGGCGTTTGGCAGAGGTGGATTGACTGGATCATTGGCTTACTCTCAACCTCATCCACGCGGGTCCTGGTGAATGGGGTGCCAGGCACGCCCATATGCAACAGAAGAGGGTTCAGGCAAGGTGGGCTGCTATCTCCCATGCTATTCATCCTGATGATGGAACCGCTGCACCAACTCTTCTCCCTCGTGTCGGGGAGAGGGTTGCTCACCCCCCTTGCACGATCTGGAATACACCAACGGATGTCCATCTTTGCAGACGATGTCATAGTCTTCCTTCAACCGGTGGATAGAGAGTTGCAGCTCTGCGTGCACATGATGAACGCCTTCGGGAAGGCGTCAGGCCTTAGAGGTCGTACCCATCATATGCTCAGAAGACCAATCAAGACTCATCGCATTGTCCTTGGGATGCACGGTTGGGGTTTTCCCATGCAAATACCTGGGCCTCCCGTTGAGCGTCTGAAAGCTGTCGGCCACGCAGCTACATGACTTGGTTCACCTGGTGCCGAGCATGCTGCCTCACTGGAAGGGGGCGACGCTGCCCATAAGCAGCCGACTAATTCTCACTAAGTCTGTCCTTTGTGTTATCCCGATAGATGTGATGCTGGCGCTTAATATAACGCAAAAGACGATCAAAGCTATTGCGAAGATTTGTTGGGGTTTCCTTTGGTGCGGGAAAGCGGAAGCTAACGGTGGACATTGCAAGGTTGCCTGGAATTTGGTTTGCGTGCCTAAGTGGGCGGGAGGGCTCGGCGTTCCGGACCTCACATGGCTAAACTTTTCCCTCCAAGCTCGATGGCCATGGCTTCAGCGCACGGAAACCTCACGACCATGGGCGGAGTTTGACATCAAGGTTGCACATGAGGCTCGCCAGATCTTTCAGGCTGCGACGGTTACCAAGGTTGGCAATGGCACGAGGGCGCTGTTCTGGGAGGATAGGTGGATTCAGGGCATGTGGGTGCAAGACTTCGCACCAGGCCTGTACATGCGGGTGCGGAACAAGGTCCGAGTTGTTCGCACCGTCTCCCAAGCCCTACAGGATGGGGCATGGGCCCTGGATGTCAGGCCAGATATCGATCTCACCTTGCTCCCTGAGGTGTTCGGGCTCTGGGAGAGGGTTTTGGAGGTGGAGCTCCTGCCCACAGTGGAGGACTCGACGGCATGGGCCTGGGAGGCGAGCGGCTCGTACTCCCCTCGGTTGGCCTATGCGGTTAGGTTTTGGGGCATGGAATCAGCGCCATACACGGAGATGGCTTGGAGCTCAAAAGCCCCGAGGCAGTGCCGCTTCTTTGCTTGGCTTGCTGGGAGAAATAAATGTTGGACTTCGGACCGACTAGCCCGCCGCGGTCTGCCTCATCAAGCCGCATGTCCCTTCTGTGACTAGGAGCAAGAGACCTTGAACCACGTGCTCATTGGGTGCATCCTGGCCAGATCGGTGTGTCATCAAGTGCTTAGTGCACTCGGGAAACCGGAGCTTACTCCAACGGTCGCCGATTCGGTGGTGGAGTGGTGCAACACCTGCAACCAGAGGATCCCTTCCTCCAAGGAAGCGAAAGACGTACGCACCCTGGCATCTCTAGTTATGTGGGAACTTTGGAAGCATCGAAACGCGATAGTCTTTGATAGGGCGACCCCCTCAGCTAATGTCGTGCTTGCTAGGGTGGAGAGTGAGGCCCGAGATTGGAAAGCGGCAGGATTGCTCAAGGGTGACCTGACGCCCTTCCTTGGGTCTTTAGCTAGGTGGGTGGCGGGCGAGTAGTTGGTTAGCTTTACTTGCAGCAAGGGTAGATGGGAAGTCGGCATGTAATCGCATGTAACCGCATGTAAGACTCTCGTGGATAGGGCTCTTTACCCCCTTTCTTTCTCTAATATATGATACAAACACTTGTGCGTATCCTCAAAAAAAGAGAATCAGATTCAGCCTCTACCCGATTGAACCCCATTGTATTTTTCAAGATTTATCCATCCCTCATGGCCATTGCTTCCATAGCCATTACATCCGCAGCATGGTGGATGAATTTGCATTGGGCTGCTATGAATCTTCCCTTCTCATCACACAAGACAGCAACTGTTGCACCCCGTCCATCATCTGCATGATACGAGGCATCAACATTTAATTTTACAAACTTCCGATGTAGCCTTGTGCACTTGTGTTCACCTATCTCCTTTCTTTGATTTGATTTAAGATAATTCCCAACGATAGCAAGAATTGAATAACCTACAAGAAAGCCACATGAAGAAATGGGCACGCTGCTACAGTATTAATCCGGCCCAATAGCCACTGCGGGCGAAACGTACTACAAATCAGTATGGCAATACATAGATCTTGTGCTGCCTAGCGGGTGCGGCTATATCTCGCTTTATACTATGCAGTACCTCGCCTCGCCTATCGGGAGCCGGTAGTGGGCGTGGGTTTATCACGCTGATATTACACACGTGTTTTTTTCTTGATGCTAAAAGAAACCCTGTTTTTTTCTTTTTTTCTTTGTTTATGTTTTGAAACATGCTAATAAATACATTGCAAAAACATAATTTGGTTAATTTTTAAATTATTCATGGAAAATTTGAAAAAATGTTCATGAAGTGTAGAGATAATATAAAAACAAAATTATGTGACATTTAAAAATTGTCCACACATTTCAGAAAATATATATGGTATTTTTTAAAAACATTTATACAAGACAAAATGTCTCTTTAATTAAAAAAATGTTTCGTTACATTCGAAAAATGTACACTACATTTAAGAAAATACTTATTCGTTTCAAAATATGTTTTACACATTTTAAAAAACCTACAATGTAAGAAAAGGAACATAGTTTAAAAACATGTTAGGATCATTCAGAAAAAATCAACATGTATTTTAAAAAAATTAACACATATTTGACAAAAATATGTATTTTGGAGGTGTTCAAAAACATGTATCAAAATGTACAACCTGTATGGAAAAAAGAAAAAATATCAAAGAAAATCAAAGAAGACTGGCGAAATAAACATAAAAATTGTAGAAGAAAAAAGACAAAGAAAAAATAAAAGGAAGAGAGAAAAACCAAAGAAAACGTAAATACAAGTGTTGCAGTAAAAAACAAACAAAAAACCACAAGAAAAAGACTGCACGACAGCTATCATCCCGGTAGCGTGTGGTGGAGGCAAGACGTAAGTTCTTTTCGCAACAGGTGAGAAATAGCTCCCGCGCCTCGCGGCTGCCGAAGCCGTCCCAGAAGCACACGAAAATCTAATCACTGTCCCTCAAGAAAAAAAATACTCCCTCCGTTACTTATATTTTTTTATAAAAGATTCTAATATGAACTATATACGGAGCAAAATGAGTGAATCTACACTCTAAAATATGTTTATATACTATCGAATGTAGTCCATATTGAAATCTCTAAAAAAAGACTTATATTTAAAAACAGAGGGAGTATAATTGATCGACGCATGGCCCTAGTTGGCACTGGCCATTCAATGTCCTTAATTCATCACTTAATTACTCACCACACTCATATTTATCGTGACTTTCTGTTTTAATATCAAAAAAGAAAATTCGTGACTTTCTACCGGATTCATAACAAATTCAGTGTAGCTACTTTTCAGTCGCCTAAAAAAATATTGAAGTATGTTGCTTTTCGTATGAAAGAACTAGCGTCCAGAGGAAAGGAAGGAGCAGCTGCTGAAGAAGCCTTATGGGTCTATCTTAAGATGGCACGTAACCCTGGTATCTATCTTAGGGTGACAGGTGACTATGGTATTTATCTTAGGAGTGTGTGGGGGAGGGGTGCAAGTTCACTGAAAATATATGTTCATCACTGGGGTTAGAGGGGTGATCAGAGGCAATGAGCGGCGGTTGAGGGGAGGATAGGGCGGCGAGGCTAGTGGGGTACTGACACCGGTGGTGGTAGTTGGCGGTTTGGCAGTTAGTTGGTGGGTGGTTGCGGAAGAAGATGAACATGACTAGGGATCGAAGAAACCGGTCTGACCATCCATCATACATCCGATGGCTCATAACGAATCGACTGACTCAAATTAGGGACCTATATAGACGTGCGTGCCGGTGCTGCACAAAAATCGCTGAATCCCACGGCTGTACGTAGGCGCTTGGCCCCTGATCCAATATCCACGCTGCCAGATTTTAAACTAGATTTCGGTATCCGTACGATTCGGGTAAACCTGCGTATCATGCTCCATGGATGCAACTTGTGCATTGCCGCCGCCGCGTGGCGCACCAGATCAGATTTCTCGTACGTACGTGATGACGGATGCCAAACGTCAGCGCCTGTCTGCATGGCCGGACCTGCCGCCGGAGCTCCTTGGCACCGTCCTCCGACGTCTCCTGTCCCTCGCAGATCGCGTCCGTCTCCGCGCCGTGTGCCGGCCGTGGCGCGTGAATGCCGCCGGGCTGCCCCCGTCCCACCTCCGTCTCCCTTGGCTGGCCTTCCGCGACGGCACCCTCCTTGACGTCGCCAACAACGCCGCGCACGGCGTGTGCATCCCCGACGACGCCGTCTCCTACAGCGCCAGCGAAAACGCCTTCTTCCTCGTGCACGACGACGGCCGATGCTCCCTGATGGACGCCTTCTCCGGCGCTCCCGTGACACCTCTCCCCGAGCTTGCTGGTCTCCTGCGTGCTCGCGACGTGAATGCCCGCTACGAGCTCCTGCAGCCCATAACCAAGGTCGTGGTGTCGCCGGCGGCCTCGGCAGAGCTGGAACACCGCCTCATCGCCGTCATGATCCACAACTCCACAGTCCTCCTCTCCACCTGCCGACCGGCCGGCGAGACCAACGCGTGCCTAGCGCTGGATCACTACTTCGAATTCTGCATCGCCGACATCAAGTTCTTTGCAGGGAGGATCTACGCCGTGTCCAAGATCTACGAGACGCTCCGCGCCCTCGACCTCAAAAACGGCCGCCTCCACGAGATACCGGCATCGCCACCTGGCTTTGAGATCATATCCGGAGTGAGGCCCGAGTTCATCACGATGACTGACGAGCCTCATCTGCAAAAAGATCCATGGCCGTACGGTCACATCGTTGCCGGGCGGTATCTAGTCGAATGTAATGGCAAGCTCCTCATGGTCAGGCGGTGGGCTCGCAAACCTCTGTTGAGCTTTAGCTACTACTCGATGACCGAATACCATGACGACGATGGATTTGGCATTGAACGGACCCGCCGGTTCGAGGTCTTCGAGGTGGACAACAGCTACCGCCCGTGGGAGATCTACGGCCGGTGGAAGAAGGTACGGGATCTGGACGGTCAGGCGCTCTTCGTGTCATCGCCATGCTCCAGGGCTGCACCTGCCGCAGGACACGGAGCTCGAGAAGACTGCGTCTACTTCACGCATCAGATGGACCCACTGCAACGAGGAGATCCACTCGGCGACTCCGGCGTGTACAGCATGAGAGAGGGGACGATCAATCGGCCATTGCTGCCTGAACCCGCGGCGCTGCCTGGGTCGCTGCTACGGTGCCAACGTTGCCCTGCATGGGTTTTCCCCTTTGAAGCTTAATCTGATTTTTAGTTGCAAATTAAAATATTCATCCTCTAATGGACTCATGTGATATGCAAGCTTGTATGCTTAATCCATATATTCCATTTATCCTCAAACTAGTTAGGTGTCTGTGCGTTGCTACGAAAAAGAAAAAGTTAGAGGTAGCAATATTTTTGGAGGGATGAGCGAAGTGGATTTGAATATGGCATTTATGTTTGGTGCCAGAAGTCTTTAGATTTTTACAATATTAGTATGCATTCTTAAATGAGAAAATTACAGATTATAGGTTCTTTGTGTTTGCGGCAGACCGAAATCGTATGCTTTAGGCTAACAAGATGAGGCACATTTGACACCAAAACCGGCACATTTTTTTGTGTTTTCTTTATAAAGAGTAAATAGCATAAAACTACTACTTTACAGGCTCGGGTTTTAAAAAACTACCGGTTTTAAATTTTTCTCAGATAACTACCAAGTGGGTGGTCGGCTCTTTCAAAAAACCCAAATTCCGGGTTGCTAACATTTTAAACCGATTTATGACAGGTTGGACCCACTCCTAAACAATTCGTTAGTTGACCGTTTTGTTTGACCGTTAACTTATTGTGGGACCCACGTGTAAGATGTCTCTTCTTCCTCCTACCATTTCTTCTTTCCTTGTCTCTTTCTTTCCCATCTCCTCCTTCCGGCAAAGGCCCGACCACGGCCACCCCCACCACGCCCCGCGCCCAGGAGCAAGGGCCGGCCGCCGTGAGCCGCCCCCAGGAGCAAAGGCCGCCGCGAGCCTGCCCCCAGGAGAAAAGGCCGCCGTACCCAGGAGCAAGGCCGGCCGCCGCGGGCCGCCCCCAGGAGCAAAGGCCGCCGTGAGCCGCCACGCCCTAGGGAAAGGGCCATCACGCCCAGGAACAAGGCCGAACGCCGCGAGCCGCTCCCAGGAGCAAAGGCCGCTGCGAGCCGCCGCGCCCAGGGGCAAGGGCCGTCGCGCCCAGGAGCAAGGCCGGTCGCGAGCCGCGCGTCACGCCCAGGAGAAGCGGCAGCGGCCGGCAAGGAGCTCCACATGGACCCAGCCCGTCGAGCCGCCTCCTTCCGCCTAGCCCGCAACCTGGTCGTCGGTGCTGTTCCTGTCGCGACGGAAGGGAGCTCCACGCGTCGCCCGGGACGGAAGGGAGCTCCACGGCGGTGCCATGGCTGCTGGCCGGCGACCCTCACGCCGGCTGCTGGCGCATGGTGACGAGGAGGGACCCGATTGCTTTTTTCAAAAGTTTGTAGGGACCCGGTTGCGTTTTGAAAAGTTTGCAGGGACCTGATGGCATTTTTGAAAAGTTTACAGACACTAACATGTGGGACACACATGTCAGTTAACGGTCAAACACACGGTCAAATAAACGGATTGTTAAGGTGTGGGCCCGACCTGTCATAAACCTGTTTAATTTTTTAACAACGAAAATTTTGGGTTTTTTGAAACAGCCGACCACCCATTTGGTAGTTATCTGAGAAAAATTTAAAACCGGTTGTTTTTTGGAACCCTAGCCTGTAAAGTAGTAGTTTTATGCTACTAGCAAAAGGGCCCGTGCGTTGCAACGGAAAAAAATTCATAATTTTCAATGGTCATGATCACAATTTGCTGCATCACCGAGATACACTATCACTCTCAGTTTTGTGAAATCATGAACATATTTGAAATTGTGAATATTTTTCAAATTCGCGAACGCTTTCACAAAGGTTTTAACATTTTATAAAATCAAGAACATTTTTTAATTCATGAACATTTTATACTATTTGCAAACAGTTTTTTAAAATTTTGAACATCTTTTCAACAATTTTCTTGAATTGGCGAACATTTCTAGAATGGATGAACATTATTTTGGAAATTGAATGAACAATTTTCGATATTCACAAACATTTTTTGAAATGCATGATCATTTTTTGAATCAGCAAATATTTTATGAATGAATAAACTATTTTGTAAGTGATGAAAAAATTTTGAATTTTTAGGATATTTTTCTATTCATGAACTTTTTTTGAATTGGTGAAATTTTGTTCAATTTCATTAGCATTTTTAATACATGGACTTTTAAAAAATCTTGAACATTTTGTGATTTCCCAAACATTTGTTTTCAAATTTTTGAACATTCTTTGAATAAGCAAATATATTTTTATAAAATCATGAACATTTTTGAATCCACAATTTTTTTATGATTTATTAAATATTTACTTAATATTTTCAATTTTTGGAACTTTATTGTAACAGAAAAGACAGAAAGAAAAAACAAAATTTAAAAAATAGGCGGCCCGGACATGGCCGGACCCAAATGGGCGCGCTGCTTCTTTTCCGATAGCAGTATAGAAGGTCCCTACTGCATATGCCGGCCCAGGCAGGGCATTCCCTTGTGTGCAACGTGTTTTATCACTTATAGGTGGCATTGATGGGTCATATTTTGCAATTTTGTGGACAATTTTCATGAACACCGCAAGAAGCAATAGCCCTTTTATTATTAAGCTAGTACATATGTCTGTGCGTTACAAAGAACGTAAAAAAGTAACAAGACCAACTTCACGTGCCATTACACCCTACTGGTATCAACTCTGATAAATGTTGAGAAGGTTACTCTTGTCTCTCTCAGATGCATATGAGCGTGTGTTGCCACCAGTTGGGTTATCTTTTTTTGGATCATGAAGTGCTTTTTTTGAATCATGAAGTATTGATGTGAAGAGGCCATCTTAATGTCCTCTGTTGGCGCATATTTACCATCAAATGGAAGAATAGATGCATGATACAATCTTTTAGGGAGAAACATACAATGTAATTCATTTAGAAGATTTTTACAGAATTATCAAAAGATTTAAATTCAATGATTTTGATTATGTAGGCTTTTTTGTTTTTATTGAAGATGATTTGTAATATTATATTTCATTCCTCTTTTGTTTATAATATATACTACCTCCGTTTCGGTGAATAAGTCATTCGTGTAGTTCTAGGTTGACGATTTAACTACCTAAATATGTATTATATGTAACAAAAATATATATTTAGAAACTACATCCTTGTAGAAATCTAGTGATATACTTTTCATAATATATAACACATATTTAATTGCTCAAATCAATGACCTAGAACTACGTGAATGATTTATTTATCTAGACGGAGGTAGTAGTAAAGGATTACAGAAAAGCAACCGGTTGATAAAATTAACGTTCCAGCCGACACGTAACCATCACGTGTACGCACACTCGCTCTAGAAGTCTGGAGAGGCCGCTTATCCATTCGTCTCCCGAAGTCTCCACCTCCACCTCGTTCTATTCGGTCGCTCATCTCTCTCATCCCTATCTGCACAGGTCCCGCCCCTCCTTACTTTTCTTCCCTCCTCTGACCTCCATGGGGACCAGCGCTGCCCAAATTTCCCCGCCCCCGGGTTCCGGTGAGGGCTGCGGCGATCCACGACTGTTGGGCTTCTTTTCCTACGGGGCTGGGGAATTGGGAGATGCTCCTGCTGCTGCCAGTCATGGGGGATACATGTTCAGACGGGAGATGATGAACCGGGCAATGCACGCCGCGGCGAGGGGCGGCGACCTGGAGATCCTCAGGGAGCTCCTGCAGGGTTGCTCCATTGCCGTTGCGTACCAGGACGCCCAAGGCGCCACCATCTTAAATGTTGCGGCTTCAAGGGGCCAAGTTGAGGTGATTCTGCTTCTGAATCTTTGATATCTGATTGCCTCAAAGTTACATCACATTCCTTTTGGCCTAGTTGATATGTCGTTCACCGCTATACGTACTAATCGAATTAAACAACACTATTTGACCCGAAGTGGCGATAAACAAAGATAAATCTATTCAACTCTGAGATTAGTTGCTAGTTCGTGAGACATCACACATGAGAGCTACTGCGGAAACCAAAGAATAATATGTCTTCTGTTTGACATGATTGATGCTATAAGGGTATGTACAATGCATAGCCTCAAGGTGATGCCTCACATGCCACGTAGGATTGGATATGACGTAAAGTAGGTTCGGATAGAGAAGCGGGATCCTCTTCAGGAGGCGAGTGCTTGAAAAGAAAAAGTGTGGTCCGGTGACAAAAGCTGAAAAGGTTGAAGTGAAAAGTAGAGGTGCATGTGTACTAAAGTCTTTATTTTCTATTTCTTAATGAGGCCCACTAATGATAGCTTGCATTGGGAAGAAAAAATAAATGTAGGTGCTTCAAATTACTTTTTGTCATGGGGCATATGTATCCATATGTCACCATTGTACATGCCCTAAGTTGATCTTGTGAACATTCAACATGCCAGCCAGGTTGTGATTCTGCTTGTACCCTCCCCTTCTTCCTACATCTCAATTCCATCTCCCATGCTTCTTTTCTCTCAGAGCTCTCTCTTTCTTCAATTTTTCTGCAGAGAGATGGCCAAGGACCCGCCGGCGTCCAGACCCCCTCCACACCATCCCCATCTCGCCAAAGACCTGCACCAAGTCTCGTCCAGCGCCCGCGCCACCCTCGACCCCCGCCCCGCAGCTCTGCAGCCCCGAGCGCTTCAGCCGCCTCGCACCCGAAGTAGAGGAGAGGAGCTCCCTGCCACGAGCCTCCCTAGTGCCAGCAAACCAGCAGGCCGACCCCGCCTCCTTCTCGCTTCCCTTCTCCTTCCTTTTGCCTCCTGCGGCATGGTCGCCGTCCCGTGTCCGGCGGTGGGGAAGGCAAATGGATAAGGCAGTTTAATTAAATACCACGGGTGTAATTATAACTAATATAGGGGTGTTTTTGTAAAAACAAAGCGTTCTCTCATATTTCCACTTAAAGTAGGACTGCGGGTTGAATTCTGAAAAACAAAGGGGCTTTTCTGCAAAAGTGCCCGACGTACGACCAGAAGCAGTAGCTGCTTTATTAGTAGGTAAAGATTTACTCCTTTATAAAGGATGTTTTTTATTGAATAATAATGTAGCATCCAGGGATATAATCATAATGGGCATACACCCGACCTCTGCATAATTAGGATGCACACAACCAACACACATGATTATGCCGGCAAAAACCAAAGTCATACAAGACGAAAGCTATACTTAGGCGGAGGGAAAAAGAAAAAGAAAAACCGAAGCGAAGAAAACAAAATTGGCGATATACAACAGTGACCATCGGCATCAACCATATCTTGACAACACAAGTATACTACAATAAAGGTTCTTCAAAAGCGATGCCTCCAGGAAGGAAACGACGCGCAAGCGCCGCCGTCACCAAATCCAACCACCGAAGGCCAAATCATTGGTTTTCCACCCGAAGATCAAGTCCAAGCAAACTCAAAGCAATGCCTTCATCAAGGTAACGACATAAAGAACGCCGCCATTGCCAGGTTGTTGGAATTCTGCCCACAGGATCGATCACATCAAATCACAAGAACACGCAGACGCAAAAACTTTTGCCAAAGGCACGTGTCGTGCCTCTCTTCTTTTATTTCTTTTTCTTGTTTTCTCGGTGTTCTTGTGATTTGATGTGATCGATCCTGTGGGCAGAATTCCAACAACTGGTATCAGAGCAAGGTTCGAGTGAAGTCGTGCTTGCCCCGGGGTCGCAACCCGACTAGCGCCTCGGGGCGAGCCATGAAGTTGCTGGATGATGCGGCGAAGAGGAGGAAAAAGCGATCGTCGTTCATCGAAGCGACATGGAGGGAGGCGGGGGGCTGTCATCGGCAAGGTGGAGGAAGATGATCGTTAATGGGATAGGTAGTGCCGAGGTGCGGTACCGGAAAGTCGTCAAGATCATCGTCCGGGGGAGATAGATGAGTCAAGGAGTCGTGCGGGTTAGCACGGTCTCGGTCTGTCGTTCAGTTGGTCGTCGTCATGTCCAAGTGCTCGTCTCTGTGAGGAGGCGTTGAAGATGAAGCATGCCCAGGTTGTCTATGTGTCTCGACGAGAGGATCGAGTTCAACTATGTGGGGGTGGTAAACCAGTGAAGGTGAGTCTCTTTAATGAGGCCATGTCTCTACATGAGGCTGGAGTGGGCGGTGTAGTCCACAGGGTGGCGTGATCCACAAGGAGCCGGCATGTATCTTGCTAGGGTGGATGATGCAGTCCACCGGGTGGTGTATTCCACAGGTTACTAGTGAGGCTGGGTAGTCCAAGGCATATTTGAGGTCATCCGTAAATTCGCCAGATCAAAATTGAGAAGAGAATGCTGGCAACAATCTAACCGGCAATTTGACTTGTCGTGGTACGAGCGGATGAGTCGACAAGGGATGAATCGTCAAAGAGTCAAGATCGGAGGAGCATGGAAGACCAGTGTTAAGATTAGGAAGAGATTGTTAGCAATAATCGTGTCTAGCAAATAAGTTTAAGCTAATCGCAATTTGAGTGGCCGGTGGTTAGGCTAGTTCGATGTACTACGACTTGCATGTCGTGTGTCAAGTAGTAGTAGCTTGGCTAGAATTAGCACCTGGATGTGTCTAAGTGTTTGACTTAGATTAGGAAGCAAACGAGTTGAGTCCTGCTGGTAGTATTAGGGTGTGTTTGGTAGCTGTTCCCACCCTAGTATAGTTGTTCCCATTTGAGACATGCTTAGTCTAGACATGCTCAGTACATGCAACTGCAGTTATTTAGTAGCAATGTATGTACTGATGCATGCTGAGCTGAGACTGTGTTTGGTAGGCTGCATCAGACGAGACATGTTGCACAGAGATTGTGTTTGGTAGCCTGTATCTGAGGTATGATGCATATTTCAGCAGCTCACAATCACGTTTCAGCTCATAATATGAATTCCAGCACACAAAAACACATTTCAGCACATAAATAAGCATATTTCAGCCCATCAAAATCATGTTTCAGCACATAAATATAACAGTACAGTAATAGTTTTACAACACCAGGACACATGATACATCAAATATTTGCTAGCCCTCTATTCGTCCACATCTGATTTGCAAATTCATCTCTCTTATGAGCCCAAAAAATATTGTCATAGACAATATCATTGTGATCTTCATCATTGGGTTCCGGATCCCATGTTTCCTCAGGTGGGAAATACTCATCCTCACCATATTGAAGTACCTAATTGTGAAGAATTGCACAAGCTAGCACTACTTTTACTTGGGTCTTGTAATCATGGAACGGCTTATTGTAGACAAACTTCCAACGATTTTTGTATGCGGCAAAAGCCCTTTCAACCGTTGTCCTCAAAGAAGAGTGTCTTAAATTGAACGACTCTTTAGCATTTTGAGGATGGTTCCCTCGTCCATACTCTTTCAAGTGGTACCTCGTGCCACGGTATGGTGGAAGAAAACCCGGCCTCATAGCATACCCCGCATCAACAAGGAAGAATTTTCCTATGAAATAGCAACTATTAGCTATGGGTAGAAATATTAATATATTTAGATAGTAGGCCCTAGTTTATTACCTGTAGGAACTTTCAACCCATCTTCCCTCTCCAATGCATTTGCAAGTATAAGGGCATCATGAGCTGATCCCTCCCAACCCGCAAGTACATAGGTAAATTTTAGATCAAAATCTACCGCAGCCATGACATTTTGGGTAGTCCCCACCTTTCTACCCCTAAAGGCAGCTGAGATACTTTTTGGGACTCTAGCAAGCACATGAGTCCCATCAATTGCTCCAACACAATCCTAATTAAAAAAGGCAAATGATTGTTATTCAAAAGTCCCATTGATTGTTTGTATTTGTTTGCAAAAATAATTACCTTGAAATATGGATTGAAGCGAGTGCTTTCTTGTATTTTATGATGACAATGGTTGGAGGGAGGCCGAATCATCTCATCTCTCAACTCCCCAATAGCATAACGCACTGCCTTAAAATACCTACTAATGACTTCGATAGATCTTCTAAAGATCGGTTGAAGTGTCCTATACCTTTGGTTGTGGCCAACTACTAGAAGAAACATGGCTACTTGTTCGTCGATAGAAGTATGGATGCTATCCAACAACAAATTTCTCTCTCTAAATATAGCACACAAACAAAAAAAGGAGCTTTTCTCATCCTTAATTGATTTGAACAATTTATGTCACTAGAGTGATAAATATATCTCAAATTTGACTCTCTAGATATGGCACGATCGGCCATGCTGCCCACAGTTATCCTCGATGTTTGTTGCCTAGCTCTTCTAAACATGAGCATCTTGTATGCATACAATCCAGCCACTAGACCGGCTCCTCTCACAATTAGTTGCCTTCGTTTTCTTGCCAATCATCCATCTATGACAATACAAATAAATCGAAACTTAGCACAACAGATTTTTTTCAGCATGACAAGCAATGAACAAACTTCAATATGAGCATAATAGGTACAGCAATGAAAAGTTATACATCTACTGTAATCAGTTTAACCCATCATCATAAGGGAACAGAGAAGCAATTTTTTGTCTAACCCATATACGGCTATATGAACAAGAGCTCTCTGTAAAGAAAACAAGGCCTAATCTATGGTCACGCAGCAGCGGCTCGTCCCTGGTCACGCAGCAGCGGCTCGCAGAGGCCGAGGCAGGAAGGAAGGGGTGAGGAGGGCAGAGGGAGAAGGAGGAGCTACCTCTCCTGGCAGCCACGAGATTCACCTGGGGCGGCCGCGACTTGAAGACCAGGGCGGCGGCGAGGTTGACCGGGGCGGCGGCGAGGTTGACCGGGGCGGCGGTGATGGCGGCGAGGTACAAGATCAAAGGGGGCCGACGGGGATGCAGATCAGGTGGCAGTCGCCATGGAGTTCGCGGGAGAGAGAGGGGGGCGAGGGGTGGCGGCTAGGTCAGGGAGGGGTGGTACGAGCGAGAGGAAAAACAGATCGGGAGAGAGGTCGTTCGATCCTAATGGATCGGGAGGAGATTTTTGCGGGGGTCGAACCGAGCCTCGCTGACCCCAGCTCGCATGTATGTGGGTGCTCCAACGAGCATAGCTCGGGGCCTTTTTAGCATCAGGCCCAGAAGAGCGCATACACCCCGCCAAACACCTGAAAGTGGGTTGGGTAGGGAACTTTTAGCCTCATGCACCCTACACGCAGGCTACCAAACACACCCTTAGGTGGTCAAGTCCGTGTACGGTAAGGATACAGAAGTCCAAGTCCTAATTGTTTTAGGTGGTCGTGCGTTGGCTGTTGTGTATATACTAGCAAAAAAGCCCGTGCGTTGCACCGGATATAAAATAAATCTGAGAGTTTGTGTGGTATTCAATAGTTTACCTACCATGATGAATAATATGAATTCCCAATTAAAATTGGTTGTAGGACTTATAAGGGTCCCATTTATGACGACCCCATTCTACCCCAAAAGCTCGTAATCTTCTTCTCTGCTAATAAAACCTACTCCTTCAAATCACCCTAAAGAAATTGGAATATGTGTAATAAATTGTTAATATTCAAAAATCATGTGTAAAAATAGTAACAATAATCTAAACATTTATTGGTTCAGTAGATCAAAAGACTACTCCTTTGATGCGAAAATAAATGTGCATCATTTGTATACGTGTAGCAGATTCAAATAGATCATATATTAATTCCTATATCTCTCAATCCCTATTAACATTTATTCATATTTATACTTTCCCACTTCAAAAAAAAATGATGGCTGGAAAGTAAAGAGTTTATAATGCTTGGCGCTCTTTTGTTGACACATTGCCGACGGTAGTAGGAGCACACCCTTCACGTCAACATGACCATTTACCAAGACATTATCACCTAGCCTCATTGGGGACCAGGATTGGGATATGCAGGCTGCGGGATCAATAGATGGTACAACGGAGGGGAGTGCTTCCCTCCCAGCTGTCGTGCGGGGTGAAGCAGGACACAATCAGGATGCGCCGTCCGTTGTCGTACTCTCGCTATCATCACTCCCTCTCTCCTTCCTATCTCACCAAGACATAGGTGACATCCAGAGTTGAGAAATATCTTGATGGTCAACATATAACGGTGAGCCCCAAATATCTTCCCTGTTCTGTATGTAGTACATATTATAATCTCTAAAAGGAATCTTATTTTTTATTGAAGTAATTATTATATCAGATAATGTGTTTGTAACAACAAATAACAGCAAGTTGTAATCGGCGCACGTCTAGCAACTTTGGGTCTGTGCAGCACAACATCTAGCACCCACTACTGTCTACTACCCACCGTCCACTACGCATTGTGCTGCGTGCCCCTTATCCACAAGGACACATACATCGCGCTCGTCCCCTCATGTTCTCCATCCACCGGACGCGCTTGCTCCCTCGGCCCCCTCACTATCCGGCGCACGCCGAACGGCTTGGCACAAACATTAAACTCATCAGTAACAACAAACAACGGCATGTAATTATAAATCGGTGCTCATATAGAATATTTTCTTTGCAATTGATAGCACACAAAAATTATAATGGCCAACATAAAACAATTCAAGTTCATCAAATTGCGCCAATCTGATATAAATCCTACAAATCAAATCAATAATTAAGAATAAGCAGATCCTGAGATCAAGGAGACCATGGACGGGAGTATGTGCTCAAGAAAAAGTAGCATCCAAAAACATTTAATATCAGTATAACAGATGCTACATTTTTTTTGTTTTGCATGGTACGGATGCTACATTTTTAGAACGTTGGCAGAGGCTACAGCTACCATCCCGACAGTCTGTTGCTACATATACTAATATCAACATTTAAGTACAGCAATAATATAACTTACCTGGCATCCCCCAAAAAAATACTACAACAAAAGGGCATGGGGTAAAAAAAACATGGTCCACAATCATCGACTGGAAATATAAATCAATCCGGCAGCTTCTGGTCGGTGTGCAATCAATAAAAAAATAGACAAAAATCCCCACCGGAGAGCTCCCTTATCCACACAGCACTGCTCGTCATCAATCCACGCCCCCATCAGTGCTGCTCTCTCCTCTTCTCCGCCCCGCACCAGTTCCGGCCGTGCCACACCCCCCATCTCTCTTCCCTCCTCCTATCCTCCGCACGCCCTAGGGACCGTGGCGCCAGATCGAGGTAAGGGCCCTGCCTCCTCCAACCGCGCGCAAGCAGGCCAAGCCGATGCCCGCCCCCTCCCTCTCTTCCCCTTCTCTCTCTAATCTCTCTCACACGTTTTCTTCAGGGAGCCCGGCAACGGAGGTCGCCGCCTCTCCGTCTTGATCCGTCGGCTGCTGGATCCG